>NC_091957.1:22539790-22607290 GCF_031021105.1 Erythrolamprus reginae | reverse complement strand
TGCGTGTGTGCAGCTACCTCTTTGGCCGTGGTTAGTGGGTTATCCTCGAGCTCTATCATTAATACATCTGTGGAAGGAGCAGGGTCCTCCACTAAGTCTGTTATGAGGCACCTACTGAGGCCATCTGCATGATTGATTTCCTTCCCCCCCTTGTGGGTGAGTTCATACTGGTACCCTGAGAGGAAAAGGGCCCACCTGATCAGTCTTGGAGACATAAATGGCGGAGTGGGCTTGTTGGGGGCTAGCAGGCCTAGTAAGGGCTTGTGGTCTGTAACCAATTCAAAACTTCTTCCAAAAATGTAATTGTGAAACTTCTTCACCCCTGCCACTAAAGCTAGAGCCTCTTTATCTAACTGGCTATAATTCCTCTCTGTGCTGGTCATGGTTCTGGAAAAGAATGCGATTGGGGCCTCTGTATTATTAGGCAGAATGTGAGCTAGGACTCCTCCTACGCCGTACGGTGAAGCGTCGCACGTGAGCCTAATGGGTAGTGAAGTACTGTATTGGACTACCACACTTTTAGAAGTTAATAATTGCTTTACTTGGAAAAAGGCTTCACGTTCAGTTTTCCCCCAGGTCCAACGGGTTTCCTTCTGGAGCAAACGATGTAGAGGCTCTGCTACTGTTGCCTTCTGCTTCAAAAAAATGGAATAAAAATTAAGGAGGCCTAAAAATGCCTGCAGTTCATTCTTATCTTGTGGCTCTGGGGCTTCCCTAATGGCCCTCAGTTTCTCTGTTGTGGGGTGGATACCTTCTTTGTCCACTTTATATCCCAGGAATTCTATACTGTTGGTTCCCCAGACACATTTGTCAGGCTTGATCCTTAAGCCTTTATCCAGTAACCTCTTAAGTACTTCCCTTATTCTTTTGTTTACTTGTTCTTGGTTTTCCCCTGCAATTAAGATGTCATCAAAATATGGGATGGCCCCATTTACCCCTGACAATAGGCGTTCCATAATACTCTGGAATATCCCTGGGGCTATGCTTACCCCAAACTGTAACCTTGTGCATTTGAAAGCCCCCCTGTGTGTTACAATCGTTTGTGCGTTTGCTGTTTGTTCATCGACCGGAAGCTGCTGGTAAGCCTGCGCGAGGTCGATTTTTGCAAACCTTTTCCCTTCCCCCAGGGAGTGTAGGAGTTGTTGTACCACTGGGATGGGGTAGGGGTGATGTTGGAGAGCCTTATTAAGGGTGGATTTATAGTCAGCGCAAACCCTTAAAGAACCATCTGGCTTTAGAGGCGTAACTATGGGCGTTTCCCATGGCCCTTGTTCCACAGGGACCAAAATACCTTGGCTTATAAGTTTATCTAGCTGCAGGTCTAGCTTGGGGAGAAGCGGGAGGGGTACCCTGCGAGGTTTGAGCCGGACTGGTGGGACCTTGGGGTCAATAGAAAATGATATAGGGGGCCCCTTATACGATCCCAAGGTGGGGCTGAACACTTCAGGGAACTCTTGCACGAAGTTAGGCATATTATCACAGTTTACAGTACAAACACCAGAAATTTCAATCCCCAAAGGTTCCATCCAAGCCAAACCCAGGAGAGAGTGCTTAGCCCCTGTGACAATGAGCATGGGTAGGGTACATTTGACATTCTTGAATACAATAGGTACATTTGCTGTTCCCAGGACCGAGATTACCCCCCCTTGAAAATCTCTGATTACTAAAGAGGTTTGCCTTAGATCAGATTTAGACAGGTTAGGCATGTACAGTTTAAACTCCTCCCATGGCATAATGGTATACTTAGACCCTGTATCAAGCTCCATCGAGCATGGTTGGTTGTTAAGTAACAGCGAGATAACAATTTTGCCCCCTTTTTTGGTTGCCGTGTTATTCACGGAAAATTGAGTGTTACCTCTTGAGTAGTCGCGGTTAGCGGCTGAGTAGTTCCTTTGACCCGAATAGCGGAACGGTCGGTTTTCTCGCGGCTGGGGCATTTGGTTTTGTGGCCGTTGGTGGCGCGGTGTGGAGAATGTTTCCTCTGGTGCCGATGCTCTGCATGCGATGGCGATGTGGCCTCGACGGTTGCAGCGGTGGCATGTGGCGTCCCGGAAGGGGCATCGATGGCGCTGGTGGTTCCCTCGGCAGCCGGCGCAGGGGGCTGGGGGGTGAGTAGCTCTGTGGTGTCTTGGCTGGTCTTGTACCAGGAAGCAGTTGTCCACGTTGTCAGCTGGTTGGCTGAGGTCGTCTGATCCCTCGGCGCGGGGAGACGCGGAGTCAATCTTGGCGATGAGTTCTCGCCTTCCGTGTTCTTTTAATTCCTTAGCCGCTGCGTCGGCGGCTTCTGCGGTTTGCGCTAGTTTAATCACGGTTTGTAGAGTCGGTTCGTCTTCGGTGAGGAGTTTGTTCCTCACCGTGGCGCTTCTCATGCCGAAAACCAAGGCATCGGTGAGGCGAGCTTCCGGGTCTTTAAACTTGCATTGTGCAAGTACCGTCCGAAGTCGCGTTGTAAACTGGTTGATTGATTCTGTTTCCTTCTGAGCCATCATGGAGAACTGATGCCGAAAAACCATGGCTGGTTTGGTCGGCTTGAAGTGGCTCGCTAGCTTGGCTTGTAGGACGTCCCAAGCGACGGTTCTTGCTGGCTGCGGGTCAGTGAGAGTCTGGGCAAGGCCACGGATTTCTGGGCCGCAGTAATTTAAGAAAATAGCCCGTCTGCGATCGGCGTCGGCGTCCTGTATTCCTGCCGCCTCGAGGAAGATCTCGAAGGTAGCCAGGTATTCGTCCCAGGACGTTTTTTCGGGGTCGAAGAATTCTGGAGCCCGGCCGATCTGGACGTTGCTCATGTTGCACGCGAGGTTTCATCCCACCTTCGTCGCCAGTGAAGTAGACCCACAGACAGGGTTCAAACAAATCGGTACTTTTTTATTCAGCTCAGAGAACAAGTGACAGCTCAGCAAGGCAAGTGACAATTCAGCTAGTACCGACTGACTCTGCTTGGAGAAACCGCTTCTTTTATACTTTTGCGGCTCCCGCCAAAGCAAGAGCCAGCCGCGTCTGAGCCAATCAGGAGCGACTTCCTGCTTTAGCTCAGACAGCGCTGGAAGACGGAACAAACTATCTACAGGAAATACAAGGTAGCCATTTCAAGATACAACAAGAAGATGGACAGGCAGACAGATAATCATAGATAAATGATGGGTTGAATATGTATGTACAGTACATCTAGATGGGTGGATAGATAGATAGAGTCTGTCTTGACCCTTGGCAATTGCCTGCATGAGTCTCTGCTGTTTTGGGGGCCCATTTTGGCCACCCTCGCCTTCTCTCTGGGAGAAAGGACCAAGTTGTGAAGCCTCAAATCACCCAGCTGCCTTGGTGCCTAGGGCATGATTCTTGATCTTGCAGATTACTTAATAAGCCTTTGATGAAATACCGCAGTGAAAGAGGGAGGCAGACCTTAGGAATGTGGAAAAGCCAGTTGGCCACGTCCCCGATTAGCCATCCCCACGCCATCCCTGCAAGGCAGGCAAGCACGAGCTGCTACTAGCTGAGTCCGGATTTGGCACCCTATGGAATCCAGGCTCGGTTTTGGGCGCGATGGCTAGGGAAAAAATGGCTTCATCGTGGTTTATTCCTTTTCAGGAGCTCTTGACTCACTTCTTTGCAGAACCAGTTCGGAATGGGGAATTATTGGACTGGTTTCTTTTTTACAAGTGTAAAGAATTTGATTTTTTTAAGCTGGGGGGATTCTTAATACCCGGCAGTCAGCAGGCAGAAGGGGGAATTTGGGGGGAAAGAACGAGTGTATAGCACACCCAACTCTGCAAACTAGATTTTCACTGCTTTCCCACATCTGGGCATTTTCACCCATGTTCTCTGCAAGGCAATTCAGTTTGGCTGAGTCTTGCTGCTTTCTTTTGCATTTTCCATTACAGGCCTCACAATTTTCTTGTAATTAAGGGGCGCAATAGGTTGGGTGTGTGTGTGTGTGTGTGTGTGTATGTGCTTTGGGGACAAGGTATCTTCCCTCTTGAACCCCACGTTTCTCCTCTAATTTAATTTTAATAATAATAATAATAATAATAATAACAACAACAACAACAACAACAACAACAACAACAACAACAACAACAACAGAGTTAGAAGGGACCTTGGAGGTCTTCTAGTCCAAACCCCCACTTGGGCAAGAAACCCTACACTACTCCAGATAGATGGTTATCCAACATCTGCTTAAAAACTTCCAGTGTTGGTGCATTCAAAACTTCTGGAGGCAACTTGTTCCATGGATTAATTGTTCTCACTGTCAGGAAATTTCTCCTTAGTTGTAGGTTGCTTCTCTCCCTGTTTAGTTTCCATCCATTGCTTCTTGTTCTACCCTCAGGTGCTTTGGAGAATAGCCTGACTCCCTCTTCTTTGGGGCAACCCCTGAGATATCGGAAGGCTGCTATCATGTCTCCCCTGCTCCTTCTTTTCATTAAACTAGCTATGCTCAGTTCCTGCAACCGTTCTTCATAGGTTTTAGCCTCCAGTCTCCTAATCATCTTTGTCGCTCTTCTCTGCACTCTTTCTAGAGCCTCAACATCCTTTTTGCATCGTGGCTACCAAAACTGAATGCAGGATTCCAAGTGTGGCCTTACCAATGCATTATAAAGTGGTATTAACACTTCACGTGATCTTGATTCTATCCCTCTGTTAATTTAATTTTTAATTCAATTGACTTCTATGCTGCCCAATCCTGTGGGAGTCAAGAATCCAAACCACAGCATTCCCCCTCCCACCACCCTGCAGAATTTCAAAGATATAGTTGTGTTTGTTTGTCTGTCTGGGTGACAGTTCTGTGGCTAAGAAACGCCGCCACGAGCCCTTGCCAAGTAAGGTGTGTTACAGGGAGGCGTGCAATGCTCCTGGCCTGCCTTCCTTGCCGACAACGCACACCAGATCGAGGTCCCAAACGATTCCCACTCAAGAATTTTCAAGGGGTGGTGGTGGAAATATCTGTTTTTATTCAATGACCCATCCCAGCATTTGCAGTTTTCCTTTTGCTAAGTTGGTGGCTGAATGAACCGAGAAAAATTGTTATTCCCAGTGGCCGAAGAGCAAAGCCAAGTTGTGAAATAACTTGGTTTGTCTACCAAAGTCCAAAGGCAGGAGGGAGGGAAGAGGGGAGTGAGGGGGGGAGAGAGAGAAAGAGAAAGAGGGAAGAGAGAAAGAGGGGAGAGAGAGAAGGGAAAGAGAGAAAGAGGGAGAGAGAGAGAAAGAGAGGGAGAGAAAAACAGGAAGAGAGAGAGGTAGAGAAAGGGGGGGAGAGAGAAAGAGAGGGAGGGAGAGAAAGAAAGGGAAAGAAAAAAAGAGAGATAGACAAGAAATTTCACTTTAGCTTCATTTTTTTTCATCTTACAAGTTGCAGAGTTTCTGGTTTTTTTCCTTCCTCTGATTTGGATGCAAAAAGGAACTTGACAAGAAATAGGTAAGTTATGGAGGGGCTATTTAAATGTTTAAATGTGTGAATGGAGTGTGTGTGTGTGTGTGTGTGTGTGTGTGTGTGTGTAAAAACACAACCCTGATTCAGAGTGTGTAAAAAACAGAGGGTGCGTCATTTTGTACCTCTAGGCATCACGTCTATCTTGACTTATCATGAACTTTATAATTTCCCCCCCACCCTTCTTCCTATTCTAGGCTGTATTTTAGCCCAGTGCGTTATCCCATATTTTTAAAAGGGGGGGGATTCAGCTTTTTGTCCTGATTTCTACCTGCGCGTGCATTGTATCAGTAGCAGCGGTAAGTAGGAACCCCCACCTGGTATGGGCACGCATATGTGTGCTATTGCAGTGTTTTTCAACCAGTGTGCCGCAAGACATGGTCAGGTGTGCCGCGAAGCTCAGCAAGAGAGAAAAAGAGAGAGAGAAAGCAAGAGAGAGAGAGAGAGAAAGCAAGAGAGAGAGAGAGAGAGAGGCAGGGAAGGAGGGAGAGATAGAAAGAGAGCAAAAAAGAGAGGAAGGAAGGAAGAGAGAAAGAAAGAGGGATGGAGAGAGAGAGGAAGGAAGGAAGGGAGAGAAAGAGGGAGAGAAATAGGGTGAAAGGGAGGAAGAGAGAGAGAGAGAATTTTTTTGTCCAAACTTTTTTTAGCCCCCCCACTCCCCTCCGCTCAATGTGCCCCATGATTTTGTATATGTAAAAAATGTGCCGCAGCTCAAAAAAGGGTGAAAATCACTGTGCTATTGCACGCATACTTTTGGCACCTAAGAAAGGAAAGCTTTGAGTCTGGAATCACGAAAACTCAGTTTCTACAATGGGGAAAGAATTAAAATGGTAGCTCAGTCCACGGCGTAATTCCAGTCTGGACCGAAGCAAGAACAAAAAGGGTTACTGCCCAAAACACCCTCAGCTGAGACCAAAGTCCATTTCTTTTGCTGCTTCCGTGAATTCCAAATTAATTTGTTACCGCGTCAGGTTGTTTATTTATTCTCCCCACTCCATCAGCAGCCAGTCATCTTTGACATTAACAAGCTGGTATAGAAAGCGACTTTTAAATTTCATCTCTCTAGAAAATAAACCATGGAAACTTAAAAAAAGAAATGTGTTTTTTTTTAAAGCCGGCGGGCTTTTAAATATTGAGACCGGCAACGCTTGGTAGAACACGCCAAGAATTTTTATTTCAACCAAAGCCAGATTTCAACCTTCGCAAATATTATTTGGGGATCCCATTCATTGGAGAGTCCCTTTCATCTGCCTCTGTTTCTGGGTCTGTTTGTCCCGGGGGGGGGGGGGGGCACGACATTTCATCTGCTTTTAAAATCTTATTTTGAAACCCGTCATTTGGCCTCCAGATTCTTGGGTGAGTTACACCCACTTGAGGACAGCAGTTCTCAACCTTTCTAACGCCACGACCCCTTAATACAGTTCCTCATGTTGTGGTGACCCCCAACCATAAGCCGAGTGTCAATTCTCCCAACAGAGCTTGTGGCTGATTGGCAGGGAGGTCAGAGGGATGCCCCCACTGTAAACACCTGATTGATCAGATTGTAAAAAATATTATTATTATTATTATTATTATTATTATTATTATTATTATTATTATTACTATTTATTAGATTTGTATGCCGCCCCTCTCCGAAGACTCGGGGCAGCTCACAACAATAAAAACAATATTATAACAAAACAAATCTAATATTAAAAGAAGCATATGAAACCCTATCATACCCTATCATATATTTAAAAACCAAACAGCACATTCATACCAAACATGAAACAAAATATAAAGAAGCCTGGGGGGGTAAAGGTGTCTCAACTCCCCCATGCCTGGCAGTATAAATGAGTCTTGAGTAATTTACGAAAGACAAGGAGGGTGGGGGCAGTTCTAATATCCGGGGTAAGTTGATTCCAGAGGGCCAGTGCCACCACAGAGAAGGCTCTTCCCCTGGGGCCCGGCAAACGACATTGTTTAGTCGACGGGACCCGGAGAAGGCCAACTCTGTGGGACCTTATCGGCCGCTGGGATTCGTGTGGTAGTAGGCGGTTCCGGAGGTACTCTGGTCCAATGCCATGTAGGGCAAAATATGTTCCAAGGGGCCAGAATAGAAGCCTTAGTTCCTAACCCCATGGGAAATTTGTCTTTTCCGGTGGTCTTAGGCAAACGGTCTTTCAACCCCCAAAGGGGTCCCAACCCCCAGATTGAGAACCACTGATTTAGGAAGTGAAAACTTAACTTTTGCTGGGATGCTCTCTTAAAAGACTCCAACAAGCTTACTAAATTTGCTAGGGATTGTTGGGAGCAGTGATGGGGTCCTACGGGATCGATCAGGAACACTGTTCCGGTAGCAGAATTTGGAGCTCCACCCTAGAGCACCCAATTTGCACTGAAAGATGTTGAAACAAAATGCATAAGCCACACCCACAGTGTGGTAGTAAAAATTTTGGTAGCCCATCACAGGTTGGGAGGTACTGAAATTGAGACCGGACGATGGGTTGGGCCAGAGGTGGGTTCCTACCGGTTCTAAACAATTTTATAGATAACGTCAAGGAGCTGGTTCTGTTGGTACTGGTCGTGACCACCGGCATCTTGGTTTTGGAAGCAGAGTTTTTGGCACTGCGCATGGGCGCGCCAGGGGTGGTTCCACTTACGTTAGCCACCGGTTGCATCGCAAAGATTCATGCACACGCATATTTCAAGATTTCACTTCTGTGCATGCACAGAGTCAAGAATTAGCCCAAAACACAACTTCAGAGAAACGACGCAAAGATTTTTTTTCAACCTTTGCAAGGCAATTCTGCAAAGCTTCCTACGCACGTACAGATTGCTAGCTGCTTTAAACGCACAAACACACCGTTAAAAGCAGCAAACGTGATTTATCTTGTGCTACCTCCTTTTCTAATTTTGTCGTCCGGATTTCAAAGATTGTTTTCTGTTCTCATTCGGTTTCAAAGTACTATTAGTTATCAAAATTTCTCTTGGCTATTTGCTTTTTTTCTCCTAAAACTATGCCGTACGGCTTCAGTCCATATCTTCTATTCTTACTTATCTCATCCATGTTTTTAAAACCCTCATTTTAATATAACTGCCCTTTACGAGGAAAGTTCCAAATTTACTTCTCTTCATACAACAAGGAAAAAAAATATTGGTGCATATCATGCCTTAAATGTAATTATAACAATAGCAATACAATAATACAATACAATAGCAATAACAATAGCCGCCATGAGTCTTCGGAGAAGGGTGACATACAAATCTAAATAATAATAATAATAATAATAATAATAATAATAATAATAATAATAATAATTTAAAAAAAATACAGGGGGGAAAGGTTATTATTAAAAATTTAAATTATATTATCTTCTTTAGAAACATAGAAGATTGACGGCAAAAAAAGACCTCATGGTTTATCTAGTCTGCCCTTATACTATTTCCTGTATTTTATCTTAGGATGGGTATATGCTTATCCCAGGCATGTTTAAATTCAGTTACTGTGGATTTCCCAACCACATCTGCTGGAAGTTTGTTCCAAGGATCTACTACTCTTTCAGTAAAATAATATTTTTTCATGTTGCTTTTGCTCTTTCCCCCAATTAACCTCAGATTGTGTCCTCTTGTTCTTGTGTTCTTTCTGTTCTTAAAGATTATATCATTCCTTTCATTTTACAAATATATTGTCTCTAATTTAGCAAGTCATAATTATAGTGTATTTATTTTTCATTGAAAGTATCTTCCATTATCAATCCCAGTACAGTAATAATTTCCCCTAATCTATATGTTTTTCACTCTCATTCCCAGTGTAATAAGGATGTATACCAAAACAAAACAGATAAATAATTAAGAATTCTGATTTCTATTGGCAATTGATATTATATTGTATTGTATTCTAATTTGATGGTATGTGAATTTGTATTTCTGTAAGGGGTGGAGGGAAAAAATAAACAAAATTATACCCTACCCCCCAAAAGCAGCAAACGTGGCCCCTCCCCTAAGAGCAGGGTCATTTAAGATCCCAGTAGGGTCCACAGCAGAGTTTTGATAGCATTAAATTTTATTTATTTATCAATCTAATTTATATGCCGCCCAATTCCTCAAGGACTTTGGGCGATGGGGAGGGCAGGCAGGAGATCAAAGAGGATGTATTTATAAAATCTGTCATCTGGGGATGAAAAAAGGCAGGTTGTTTTTTTAAAAACAAACAAACACCTGTTTATTGTCTGGATAAGAAGCAGGCTTAATGATTGATGGGATCCCATCGGCCTCCCTCCTCTGGAGTTAAGCCAGAGAGATCTGCCCTAAACAGATTTCAATCTAGGTGCAGTTGAAGGAAGAAGAATGAATTGGGGAAAAGGATGAAAGGAAAAGGAAGGAGGGAGAGAGTGGGAAAAGAATGTGCTCTTTTTCTCATTCTATCTCTCTCCTTCATCTCTCTCCTTCATCTCTCTCCTTCATATCTCTCTCTCTCTCTCTCTCTCTCTCTCTCTCTCTCTCTCTCTCTCTCTCTCTTTCTCCAAAGTCCCTTGTCAGGTGCAGAATTGATGTGGCTCTAAGACCCTTGAAGAATACAAAGGACGATAAATTTTATTATATCAATATTTTCAATCCATGCTAAAATTGTCTTGGATGTATTTTATCAGTGCTGCCTCTCCCTACCGTTATCATCACCTGGGTTTTATAAATAATAGTTCTAAATCTTCCCTTTCTTTTAATGTTTACAAGATTTAGAATCCTCTTTGCCTTTAGTCTTCATTGTTAATCTGTTCATTTCTGCGCAGTGTAATAGGACGATGAATTTCAATACGATAAATAATCCTTTTTATTCTTTAAGTCTCTCTCTCTCTCTCTCACTCTTACTCTCTCTGTCTCTCTCTCTCCCTCCCTCCCTCTCTCTTCTCTCTCTCTGTCTCTCCCTCTCCCTCCCTCTATCTCTCTCTCTCCCCCCCCTCTCTCTTCTCTGTCTCTCTCTCTCTCTCTTTCTCCAAAGTCCCTTTTCAGGTGCAGAATAGTAGGGAGGAGTCAGTTTTCAAAGGATTAAGATAAGAGATAAGGGAGAAGAATGCAAGGGGGAGAGAAGGAATGTTTGGGTGGAGAAACAGATATGCAAGGGTTTGGGAATGCTTTTACAGGTGGGAAGCAGGAATTGAATTGAATTCAATTGAACAGAACAATTGATCAGTGGACCAGGGGAGACAGGATAGCAATGTTCAAGAAGAAGAGAGAGTGAATCTATTCTCCAAAGCACCCGAGGGTAGAACAAGAAGCAATGGGTGGAAACTAAATAAGGAGAGAAGCAACTTAGAACTAAGGAGAAATTTCCTGACAGTGAGAACAATTAATCCATGGAACAGCTTGCCTCCAGATGTTGTGAAGGCTGCAACACTGGAAGTTTTAAAGAAGATGTTAGATAAGCATCTGTCTGAAGTAGCACAGGGTTTCCTGCCTAAGCAGAGGGTTGGACTAGAAGACCTCCAAGATCCCTTCCAATTTTGTTGTTGTTTATTATTTATTTATTTATTACTTGGATTTGTATGCCGCCCCTCTCCGAAGACTCGGGGCGGCTCACAACATGTAAAAAGACAAATCGTAAGTAATCAACAATTTAAAATTTTAAAGATTTAAAAACCCCCACAAACTAACAGACTCACACACAAGCATACCATATATAAATTCAACGTGCCCAGGGGGGGGGATGTTTCAATTCCCCCATGCCTGACGGCAAAGGTGGGTTTTAAGAAGTTTGCGGAAGGCAGGAAGAGTAGGGGCAGTTCTAATCTCCGGGGGGAGTTGGTTCCAGAGGGCCGGTGCCGCCACAGAGAAGGCTCTTCCCCTGGGGCCCGCCAACCGACATTGCTTAGTTGACGGGACCCGGAGAAGGCCCACTCTGTGGGACCTAATTGGTCGCTGGGATTCGTGCGGCAGGAGGCGGTCTCGGAGATATTCTGGTCCAATGCCATGAAGGGCTTTAAAGGTCATAACCAACACTTTGAATTGTGACCGGAAACTGATCGGCAGCCAGTGCAGACTGCGGAGTGATGGTGAAACATGGGCATACCTGGGTAAGCCCATGACTGCTCTCGCAGCTGCATTCTGCACGATCTGGAGTTTCCGAACACTTTTCAAAGGTAGCCCCATGTAGAGAGCATTACAGTAGTCGAACCTCGAGGTGATGAGGGCATGAGTGACTGTGAGCAGTGAGTCCCGGTCCAGATAGGGCCGCAACTGGTGCACCAGGCGAACCTGGGCAAACGTCCCCCTCGCCACAGCTGCGAGATGTTGTTCTAATGTGAGCTGTGGATCGAGGAGGACGCCCAAGTTGCGGACCCTCTCTGAGGGGGTCAATAATTCCCCCCCCAGGGTAATGGACGGACAGATGGAGTTGTCCTTGGGAGGCAAAACCCACAGCCACTCCGTCTTATCCGGGTTGAGTTTGAGTCTGTTGACACCCATCCAGGCCCCAACAGCCTCCAGGCACCGGCACATCACTTCCACCGCTTCGTTGACTGGGCATGGGGTGGAGATGTAAAGCTGGGTATCATCGGCATATTGATGATACCTCACCCCATGTCCTTGGATGATCTCACCCAGCGGTTTCATGTAGATGTTAAATAGCAGGGGGGAGAGGACCGACCCCTGAGGCACCCCACAAGGGAGAGACCTAGGAGTCGACCTCTGTCCCCCCACTAACACCGACTGCAACCGGCCAGAGAGGTAGGAGGAGAACCACTGAAGAACAGTGCCTCCCACTCCCAACCCCTCCAGCCGGCGCAGAAGGATACCATGGTCGATGGTATCGAAAGCCGCTGAGAGGTCAAGGAGCACCAGGACAGAGGATAAACCCCTGTCCCGGGCCCGCCAGAGATCATCCATCAACGCGACCAAAGCGGTTTCCGTGCTGTAACCGGGCCTGAAACCCGACTGCTGGGGACCTAGATAATCGGCTTCTTCCAAGGACCGCTGGAGCTGGAGTGCCACCACCTTCTCAACAACCTTCCCCATAAAGGGAAGGTTGGAGACTGGACGGTAGTTATTAAGCACAGCTGGGTCCAGGGAGGGCTTCTTGAGGAGGGGGCGCACAAGCGCTTCTTTATAGAGTGATGGAAAAACTCCCCTCCCCAAGGAAGCGTTCGTAATCTCCTGGGCCCAGCTCCGTGTCACCTCCCTGCTGGCCGAGACCAACCAGGAGGGACACGGATCCAGTAAACAGGTGGCGGAACTCACAGCTCCAATGGCCTTGTCCACTTCATCAGGTGTCACCAGATCAAACTCTTCCCAGACAGGTGGACAAGTACGTGCCCCAGTCACCTCGACTGACTCGTTGTCAGTCGACTCTGCTATACAATTGGAGTCGAGGTCGGCCCGAATCCGAGCGACTTTATCAGCGAAAAACGAGTTAAAGTCCTCGGCACTACTCTGCAAGGGCTCCCCAACTCCCCCCTGATTAAGAAGGGAGCGGGTCACCCTAAACAGAGCGGCCGGGCGGGATTCCGCTGATGCAATCAAGGCGGCATGGTACGCGCATCTTGCCGCCTTGAGCGCCACTTTGTAAGTCTTAATAAAAGCTCTTACAAGTGTTCGATCAGATTCAGACCTACTCTTCCTCCATTGCTTCTCTAGACGTCTCTTCTGGCGTTTCAACTCCCGGAGCTCCTCGTTGAACCATGGAGCTCTACGGGGTCTAGCGCCACGGAGAGGTCGCAAAGGCGCAATCCGGTCAAGGGCCTCTGCTGCAGCCTCGTTCCAGGCTTTCGCAAGAGACTCTGCCGAACTGTGGACAAGTGCCTCTGGTATAACCCCAAGCGCCGTCTGAAAGCCCTCTGGGTCCATCAGGCGTCTGGGGCGGAACATCTTAATTGGTTCCGCCTCCCTGCGGGGAAGGATTGGAGCCAGGAAGTCAAGCCGTAGTAGAAAATGGTCTGACCATGACAAAGGCACTGCTTCTAAGCCCCTTAGTCTCAGACCATTACTCAGTTGCTCGGAAAGGAATACCATGTCGGGTGCGTGCCCCCCCTCATGAGTCGGACCCCGTACTACTTGAGTCAGGTCCATGGCTGTCATGGTGGCCATGAACTCCTGTGCCAACCCAGAGGTTTCGCCAAGTGACGGCAGGTTGAAGTCCCCCAAGACAATAAGTCTGGGGAACTCCACCGCCAACCCGGCTACCTCCTCGAGTAGCACAGGCAGGGCTTTTGACACGCAGCTGAGAGGCAGGTACGTGAGAAATAAGCCCACCTGAACCCCTAGGTCCAACTTCATCAAGAGTGACTCGCAACCCGCAATTTCCGGAGCAATGAGTCCACGTAGGCAAAGGCTCTCCCTGGCTATAATAGCCACTCCTCCCCCCCTTCCCTGGGGTCGAGGTTGATGCCATATCTGAAACCCAGCTGGGCAAATTTCAGAGAGAGGAACACCTCCCTCTGGACCCAGCCAGGTTTCAGTAATACATGCCAGGTCGGCCTCCTCATCCAGGATCCAGGATTGTTGTTGTATTATTATTATTATTATTAGTAGTAGTAGTAGTAGTAGTAGTAGTAGTAGTATTAAAACCAGTAGCGACAGCAGTGGGAGGCTCCATCCACCTGACCGGACATCACCATTTTCTTCTTTTTTAAACCCTATGCACATGTGCAAAGCCTTCTGTGCATGCTCAGAGGGTGAAAAGGTGTGTCCGACGGTGGTGTGCACACAAAACACAAGCTGCCTAACCACTAGGGAAGGTAAGTAGATTTCACAGTTGAATAGGGCCCAGCATTCAAGTCTATCAAGAACCATCTGGATCTTGAGCACACACACATCTGGATTGGCAAAGTTTCCCAGTGGGTCCTGCAACCTTAGACAGTAAAGTTCAAGCGGATAGTTCATCCCATTTTAAACCAGAAATGGCCAGAGGCCGAAATGCGTTACCTCTCCTTAAATATGTCATTCTTTCAGAATTTCTCCCATTCTCACCTTTCCCCAAATTCCAACCCTGGGAAAAATAAATACCACTTTTTGCAGCTGCCGCCTTCCTAATTTGGAACCCACCATCTTTTGGAAAGTGGATACAGATAGAATAGAATAGAAATAGAATAGAATAGAAATAGAATAGAATAGTTATTTGTTTGTTTGCTTATTTGTTTATTTATTTATTTTGTCCAATACACAATGAAGGTTATAGAGGATATACTCCTAGTAAAATATACCGAAGAAAGAATAGAAGAGAAGATATAGGAATAAAATACAGTACTATATCAATGAAAGAATAAAAGATATTTGAGATATAGGAGAGACAATAAGACAGGGGACGGGAGGCACGCTAGTGCACTTATGCACGCCGCTTACTGACTTCTTAGGAAACTAGAGAGGTCAACTGTGGATAGTCTAAGGGTAAAATGTTGGGTAAATGTTGTGCACAACAGCATGTGAAATTGATTGTCAGTCAGCGTTGCTTCCTAAGTGAACAGTTTGATTTCACAGAAGTTTGATTGACTTGGAATTATATTGTGTTGTTTAAGAGTTCCCTTTATTTATTTATTTTGAACAGTGTATATTGGATACTACTTAGATTTTATTTTAGAAACGGAGGCAAGATAATAGAACAGAATAGAATAGAATAGAATAGAACAGAATTCTTTATTGGCCCACTGTGATTGAACACACAAGGAATTTATCTTTGATGCTCTCAGATGAACTGAACAGCTGCAGTGATTGAGATCGGTCGTAAAATGAGTCCAAACTCGCTTCCCAAAGGTCTCAGTTAAGGACACAAAATTTGTGGCTCAAGAGCTACCTGTGTCTTACACATTCATATGTAATCCCTGTGTTGTTTAATATATGTGGGTATATGCATAATTTTTATTTAATCATTTGTCATGCTTCCGTAGCCTCTATTGGATGCATGACACTTTCAGAGCTGTATGCAGTGAAATTTCATTTTAATCTATGCCGATTAGTGTAGAAACATAGAAACATAGAAGACTGATGGCAGAAAAAGACCTCGTGGTCCATCTAGTCTGCCATGAGGTCTTTTTCTGCCGTCAGTCTTCTATGTTTCTAAATAAAACTATTCTAAGTTCCTGCTTTACGAACAAGCCCAGTCCTCTTAACCAGGGTGGACTATATTATATGATATTTACCTGTTTAGTTTTTTGCTGATCAGCAGCTGATTTTTGGCACAGCTTTCCAAGTCAGCAAATGTTCAGTTAATGAGAAACATTTAACTGGCTGATGACCCAAATGTTATCAGGTGACCAAGTCGTTTTTTACTTTCAGCTGCTGCATTCCAAGATCGGGAAAATAATACATTCTCCTAGGAAGCAAGGTCTGATATTAATCCTAATTATACTATTATCAAAGAGAGCAACAAAGTCTGTGTTTGTCCTCCGATCAGTAAAACTCCAAGTGAAGGATTTAAACTTGTGTTATTCCTCTTGCCTTGAAACTTCTTTGGGTTATTTTCTTTGTGTGATAAAAACTCTGGAAAGAATACTGAAAAGAGCAACAAAGAGGATTAGGGGACTGGAGGCTAAAACATATGAAGAACGGTTGCAGGAACTGGACATGGCTAGTTTAATGAAAAGAAGGACCAAGGGAGACATGATAGTAGTCTCCCAATATCTCAGGGGTTGCCACAAAGAAGAATGAGTCAAGCTATTTTCCAAAGCACCTGAGGGCAGGACAAGAAGCAATGGGTGGAAACTAAACAAGGAGAGAAGTAACTTAGAACTAAGGAGAAATTTCCTGACAGTCAGAACGGTTGATCAGTGGAACGACTTTCCTCCAGAAGCTGTGAATGCCCCATTGGAAGTTTTTAAGCGGATGTGTGGATAACCATCTGTCTGAAATAGTGTAGGGTTTCCTGCCCAAACAGGGAGTTGGACTAGAAGACTCCAAGGTCCCTTCCAACTCTGTTGTTGTTGTTGTTGTTAACCAAAACCCCAAAATAACTGCTAATTGCAGTTCACATCTCACCACCGGCTCAAGGTCGATTCAGCCTTCCATCCTTCCGAGGTGGGTCAAATGAGGAGCCAGATTGTTGGGGGCCAGTGGCTGATTCTGTAAAACCGCATAGAATAGAATAGAATAGAATAGAATAGAATAGAATAGGAGAGGGCTGTTAAAAGCACTATGAAGCAGTATATAAGTCTAAATGCCATTGCTGTAGCTAAAATAGTACAGTGATACCTTGTCTTACAAACTTAATTGGTTCCAGGACGAGGTTCTTAAGGTGAAAAGTTTGTAAGACGAAACAATGTTTCCCATAGGAATCAATGGAAAAGCGATTAATGCGTGGAAGCCCAAAATTCACCCCTTTTGCCAGCCAAAGCGCCCGTTTTTGCGCTGCTGGGATTCCCCTGAGGCTCCCCTCCATGGGAAACTCCATCTCTGGACTTCCGCTGCCAGCGAAGTGCCCGTTTTTGCGCTGCTGGGATTCCTCTGCAGCATCACAAAAACACGGAAGTCTGGAGGTGGGATTTCCCATGGAGGGGAGCCTCAGGGGAATCCCAGCAGCGCAAAAACAGGTCCTTCGCTGGCAACGGAAGTCCGGAGGCGGGGCATCCCAGCAGCGGCGGTGGGTTTGTAAGGTGAAAATAGTTTGTAAGAAGAGGCAAAAAAATCTTAAACCCCGGGTTTGTATCTCAAAAAGTTTGTATGACGAGGTATCACTGTATTTGTATTTCCTCCATGTCTTGCATAGAATCGCACTGCTTGCATGGATTTTCCAATCCTTTCCCAGATGTACATAAAAAAACGCCGGAGGAAGAATTCAACCCTCTTCCTTTCCTGCTCTCCTTCGCGATTCCCCAAATAAATTGTTTTATTTTTGAGCCAACCCCTTACATAAAAAGTCTGCATGAGACGGTGCCAAACAACTGGACAGCAGACGTGCTTTCAAAAATAAATGAACAATGTATGGAATTGGTTATATTTTTTCTTTCTTTTTTTCTCTTTTTTAATATTTTTAATGTTTGTGATTCGACAGACTATATAAGGATTTTTAGATTTAAGTAAAATGTGTAAAGAGAAATAAGAGGCATTACGGCCTACCAGTTAATTAGAGTGTTAGAAATATTGTTTATTTCTCAGTATATATTTGAGGGAACATTAATGAAGAGAGGTAATACATAATGATTGGGATTCCTGGAGGACAAGATTAGATTTAAAAAAAAATTGCAATAGGGGATAAAAGATTTATAGAGAAATTAATAATTTTGTATTATTATTTTTTTCCTGGGAATATACAAGAGTTACTAACAAAATACTGCATTTTATTGTACTGGAAATAGAAGATATTTGACATTGTACTGAAGCATAGCATATACTATACCAAAAAAATAAATGAACAGTTGGCGGAATAAGAATTGTGAGTTTGAGTTTGTTTGTGTGGAGGTTGTTGTGGGGTTTTTTTGTGCTGAAGCAGTCAATTCTTGCTTTAAATTTTAAACCCTGTCAAGTTTCCAGTCCTCGGCAGGGTGAAAAGGAGAGAAAGAGCTGAGGAAGGTACAAAGCAGCCGAAGATTTATTGGCGTTGTTAATCATCCAAGCCAGCCTGGGCACTAATCCCTGTGAAAAAACAGGCTTTGGATGAAGGCAAAGGCCGCACTGCACTGCCAAGCAGGTGAGTGTGTAACACACACCGTTGCGTAACACAGAAGCTTTCTCTCCCAACAGCCGGGGTTGAAACCTATTATTTTTTCCCCCAGCCTTGGGAAGCCTCACAAAAGGGCCAAGGAAGAAAAGGAACGTGAAGATGTTGTGTTGCATAAAACAGCACACACACACACACACACACACACACACACACACTTTTGGTCCAGAAACACAGCCAATTTTCAACTGAGCCTCAAAGCACCTTCTCAAATTAAGCTACTACAGATCATTCTTGACTTACAACAGCTCATTTAGTTGCAACGGCATTAAAAAAGTGACTTACGTGTTGTGGTTCCGTCTGAGGCCCCTCCGGGAACGGCTGACCTTCTGTCGGTTTTCAGCTCAGAGGGAGAGGCTGAGGAACAGGAGGTGCAGACAGACGAGGAGGAGGAATCCCAGGCTGAAGAAGAGGGAGGACAGCCAGAGTCCCACCAGGGGGAGCTCTCCCCAGCAAGCAGCCTGGATTCCTTAGAGGAAAGTGCACAAGCCATAATTGATCTGCGACAACGAAGAGCTACTCAGAGACGGAATCAATTGGCTAAATACTTTCAGCATTAAAGTGGCAACAGCTGGGTTTGGGTGTGGTGCTCTTGGGAAAGGCTAAAAGGCAGACCCACCCTTCCTGGCTTGTGGAGTTTTATCTTTGAGAGTCGTGGGACCTGACTGTGAACTTTGGCGTCTTGGAATCCTGGTTTGTGCCTTTGACTATTGAAACCTTGGGGGGGTGTGCCAGCAAGAAGCTTGCTGTATTGACTGGACATCAGGACCCTGCTGTACCGTATTATATCCTGTCTGTTGGGAAGAACAGGTTTTCCTCTGTGCTTATTTTTTCCAGTTATAAAATACTTTTGGCTTTTACCAGAGTGTCTGGCTGTTTTTTACAGTTGGTGTTGAGGTCTGGGGGAACCCAGACAGAACACTTACGATTGTTTCCCACACTTATGACTGTCACAGCATCTGACTCACATTTATTATGATCGCAGCATCCCGGGATCACGTGATTTCCCCTTTTGCGATCTTCTGGATACGGGGGAGCCAGTTTTGCTTAACAACGGCACAATTAACTGTGATTCGCTTATCGACGGCAACGAGAAGGGTCCAGACTCCCTCCCCAAAGGTCTCACTTAAGTATACAAAATTTGGGGCTCAGGAACTACCTTTATCTCAATACCCAAGATTGCTTCTGAGGTTGCTTTCAGTTTTTTGGCCTTAGCCGGGGTTTCGTTTCTCCCGGCACCTCGGAGTGAATTGGGCACTGTGATGGCTGCACTAAAAATGGGACTCAGGGTGAAACTTTTTGGTTCTGCAACCCGACAAGACTGACACAGACTTATTTAATTAGTGTTCTATCTAAGGGTGTGTATTGCCCACTGTCTGTCTTTCTTAATTGTATATAGCTTGCTGATATGCCCATTGTTAAAAGGGCATTATAACTAAATGAATGAATGAATGAATGAATGAATGAATGAATGAATGAATAGAATAGAATAGAATAGAATAGAATAGAATTTTATTGGCCAAGTGTGATTGGACACACAAGGAATTTGCCTTGGTGCATATGCTCTCAGCGTACATAAAATAAAATATACATTTGTCAAGAATCATGTGGTACGACACTTAATGATTGTCATAGGGGTCAAATAAGCAACGAAGAAGCAATATTAATAAAAATCTTAGGATATAAGCAACAAGTTACAGTCATACAGTCAACATGGGAGGAAATGGGTGATAAAAATGATGAGAAAAACTAGTAGAATAGAAGTGCAGATTTAGTAGAAAGTCTGACAGTGTTGAGGGAATTATTTGTTTAGTAGAGTGATGGTGTTCGGAAAAAAACTATTCTTGTGTCTAGTTGTCTTGGTGTGCAGTGCTCTGCAGCGACATTTTAAGGGTAGGAGTTGAAACAGTTTATTATTATTATTATTATTATTATTATTATTATTATTATTATCTTTACACTGAATTTCGTTTTGTTAGATAGGGCCAGGGGTGAAATTGTTACCGGTTTGGCCCAATTTGGGCGTACTGGTAGCGGCGGCTGCTGGTTATTCGGAAAACTACCTTCTACATGTGAAGTGTTAATACCACTTTATAAGGCCTTGGTAAGGCCACACTTGGAATCCTGTATTCAGTTTTGTTGGCCACGATGCAAAAAGGATGTGGAGATTCTAGAAAGAGTGCAGAGAAGAGCAACAAAGAGGATTAGGGGACTGGAGGCTAAAACATATGAAGAACGGTTGCAGGAACTGGGTATTTCTAGTTTAATGAAAAGAAGAAGCAGGGGAGACATGATAGCAGTCTTCCAATATCTCAGGGGCTGCCCCAAAGAAGAAGGAGTCAACCTATTCTCCAAAGCCCCTGAGGGTAGGACAAGAAGCAATGGGTGGAAACTAAACAAGGAGAGAAGCAACTTAGAACTAAAGAGAAATTTCCAGACAGTGTCAACAATTAACCACTGGACCAGAAGTTGCCTCCAGAAGTTGTGGGTGCTTTATCACTGGCCCATAAAATAATCTGCTTACAACGTCCTTCCTGTCAACGACTACTTCAGCTTCAAGCACAACAACACATGAGCACACAACAGATACAAACTTAAAGTAAACCGCTCCAAACTCGACTGCAGGAAATACGAATTTAGTAACCGAGGAGTTGTTGCCTGGTACTCACTACCTGACACTGTAGTATCATCACCTAACCCCCAAAACTTTACTCTTAGACTTATCTACTGTTGACTTCTCCCGATTCCTAAGAGGTCAATAAGGGGCATGCATAAGTGCACTAGCGTGCCTTCCATCCCCTGTCCTAATGTTTCTCTCTTACTAGTACAGTGGAACCCCGACATAAGAGCTGCTCTACTTAAGAGCAACTCGAGATAAGAGCTGGGACGGGAGAGATATTTTTGTTCTACTTACAAGCCCAAATTCGAGATACAAGCGCCAAGGAGCTGTCTCCTGAAGCCAAACGCTAACTTCCGCGTTCGGCTTCAGGAGACAGCTGCGAAGCGGCGCGCGTGTTTTAAAAGGTTGCAGCCGGCCTGGGGGGCTCGGGGGGGTGCTTGCAGCTTTCTTTCTTGCTCTTTTTCTTTCTCTCTTTTACCTTCCCTTCCTCTATTTCTTCTTTTCTTTCTCCTTCCCACCTTCTTCCCTCCCTCCCTCCCTTCACTCATTCCTCTCTTACTCTCCCCTTTCATAAGTTTCCTTGCTTCCTTCCTCTGTTCCTGTCCCTTCCCCCTTTCTTTCTTTCTTTCTTTCTTTCTTGCTTGCTTTCTTTCTTTCTTGCTCTTTTTCTTTCTCTCTTTTACCTTCCCTTCCTCTATTTCTTCTTTTCTTTCTCCTTCCCACCTTCTTCCCTCCCTCCCTCCCTTCACTCATTCCTCTCTTACTCTCCCCTTTCATAAGTTTCCTTGCTTCCTTCCTCTGTTCCTGTCCCTTCCCTCTTTCTTTCCTTCCTTCCTTCCCACCCTCCGTCCATTCATTCACCCATTCCTCTCTTGATCGCTTAAAGCCGGTCCCTGGTGCAAAAAGGGTTGGGGACCTCTGTCCTACAGGATTGGGTGGCAGAGAAGTTGAACATATGTAAATTTAAAAGTTTAAGAAAGTTTACAAGTTAAGTGAAAGAAACTTCATTATTCATTTATATGTACATGTACATTTCTTCATTAAAAACATGTCTTTCTGCATAATTTAGACTAACTTTGTGAGTTTTTTGAGGGCTGGAACCAATTAAAATTATTTACATTAATTCCTATGGGGAAAAGTCGTTCGAGATAAGAGCTGCTCGACTTAAGAGCCCAGGTCCGGAACGAATTAAACTCGTATCTCGAGGTACCACTGTATCATATAAACATTGTTATATCTTTGTATACTACCAATACGTAATACATATTTGACAAAGCAAATAAATAAAATAAATAAAAAATAAAATAAAATAAGAGACTGGACAGTCATTTGTCTGAAATGCTATTTGGTCCCTTCCGACTCTGTTTTTGGGAGAGAAATGCAATATAATCGCTTTGGCTGCTCTATTTTTCTTATATTTCCAGGTGCAGCACAGTATTTTGGATCATGCAGTTCAGCCCAAATTGGAGTTTTTAATTTCTTAAAAGTGATGAGGAACTTGGCTGATGGAGAAAACATGAGAGAGAGAATTGAGAGCTTGGAAATTTTCCTGTGCCTGGGAAAAATAGGCCTGCTACAACATTCCCACTTCTTATAATAGGTGAGTGGAAGGATGAAGGCTTATTAAATTGAGCACAGCAATCAATTCCATTTCGCGCTTCTAATTATTTGGGGAATCGGTGTTTCTCAACTTTAGCCATGTGGACATCAATTCCCAAAATCTATCTTATGCTCTATGCAATAATAATAATAATAATAATAATAATAATAATAATAATAATAATAATAGTAGTAGTAGTAGTAGTAGTAGTAACAACAACAACAATAACAATAACAATAGAGTTGGAAGGGACCTTGGAGGTGTTCTAGTCCAATCTCCTGCTTAAGCAGGAAACCCTACACTACTTCAGATAGATGGTTATGCAACATCTGCTTAAAAACTTCCAGTCTTGGGGCATTCACAGCTTCTAGAGGCAAGCTGTTCCACCGATCAACCGTTCTGACTGTCAGGAAATTTCTCCTTAGTTCTAAGTTACTTCTCTCCTAGTTTAGTTTCCACCCATTGCTTCTTGTCCTATCCTCAGGGGCTTTGCAAAATAGCTTGACTCCTTCTTCTTTGTGGCAACCCATGAGATATTGGAAGACTGCTATCATGTCTCCCCTGGTCCTTCTTTTCATTAAACTAGACATACTCAGTTCCTACAACCATTCTTCATATGTTTCAGCCTCTAGTCCCCTAATCCTCTTTGTCACTCTTCTCTACACTTTTTCTAGAGTCTCAACATCCTTTTTGCATCGTGGCGACCGAAACTGAATGCAGTATTCCAAGTGTGGCCTTACCAAGGCCTTATAAAGTGGTATTAACATTTCACGTGACCTTGATTATATCCCTCTGTTGATGCAGCCTAGAACTGTGTTGGCTTTTTTGGCAGCTGCTGCACACGGCTGGCTCCTATTTAAATGGTTGTTACTCTCTACAGTTACTACTGTTGAGCAAGGTACCACATATACTGTACCTGTGCATTCTGTTTTTCTTGCATAAATGTAGAACCTTACTTTTTTCACCATTGAATTTTATTTTGTTAGATAGCATCCATTGTTCACGTTTGTCTAGATCCTTCTGTATTTTGCACCCATCTTCTGGAGTGTTGGCTATTCCTGCCAGTTTGGTGTCATCTGCAAATTTGATGAGTTCCCCATCTATCCCTTCGTCAATGTCATTGATGAAGATGTTGAAGAGTCCTGGGCCTAAAACAGAGGCTTAGGATACTCCACTGCATACATCCCTCCATGTAAAGTCTTCGGAGAGGGGCGGCATAAAAGTCTAATAAATAATAATAATAATAATAATAATAATAATAATAATTATTATTATTATTATTATTATTATTATTATTATTATTATTTGATGCAGTTCCGTTGAGCACTACACATTTCATGCTGTTGGTTAGCCAATTTTGAATCCATCTGGGGGTGTTGCTGTCCATCCCACTATTTTTCTATTTTATTTAGTAGTAGGTTATGGTCTACTTTGTCAAATGCCTTACCGAAATCCAAGTAAACCACATTGACAGCATTCCCCTCCCTCCATTAATTTTGTCACTTTGTCAAAGAATGCTGTAAGATTAGTCTAGCATGATCTGTTTTTGATAAACCCATGTTGGCCTTTATTACTTTGTTTGTTTGCTGGCTGAGGAATAGTTGAAGTCCACATATCTTAAAAGCTTAATGTGAGGAATTTCGCATTTCAAAGATGCCAAGTTTTGGGAACAATAGGAAAAGGCATTTCCCATTTTTGCAAATGTTACATTTTATGGACTTTCCCCCCTTGTTTTGGTTCCTTTTTTCTCCTCCAGCCTGCAGGCAGGGATTAAGCTCTTCTTGAGATAAGGAACAGGTTGATTTAGTTACTGATTAAGGAGGAAAGAAATGGGTATAGTTTTGTCCTGGATTATAGGGAGGAGTAGGAGAAGAAATAACCATGAAAAAGACTTTAAAAGACTTTGCATATCAGTGATAAAGGTGCCCTGGCTAGCTTATTTGCAAACTTTAAGCCACCCTGGAGTATATAATGAAATAATAAACTCTATAGAGAAGTGGGGGGGGGGGGACTGGATGTAAATAAAATGTAAAATAATTTATTGGCCTCAGGTTACCCCTGCACCTGGTTTTTCAGCTAAACCAAATACTGTAGGGGGTAGGAGAAGGAAAAATCACAGTCATGTATATTAAAACAACAACAACCAAAAGCTGGCCTTCCCAGAAATTTGACCTGCATTGACACCCACCCACTCCCAAAATGTGTAAGCATTTTTTAATAGTAGCAGTTTATGAAATGTATAGGTCACCTGACTTGCAGCAAAAATGGGTAAAATCAGTGCTATTTTTTTGCATGTTGAACTTTGATAAGGATTTATGTGTGTTTGTGTGAGGGGGGGATGGGCTGCAATTTTTTTTGGCCAAATATTTACTTACAAATAAAAATAATAATATAGGGCGGTGAAAATATTTACTGACCCATCACATCGTGGACACAAATTGTTTCAACTCCTACCCTCAAAACGTCATTACAGAGCACTGCACACCAAGACAACTAGACACAAGAATAGTTTTTTCCTGAACGCCATCACTCTGCTAAACAAATAATTCCCTCAACACTGTCAACTTTTTAATAAGTCTGCACTTCTATTTCTACTTTTTTTTTCATCGTTCCTATCATTCTTTTCCTCCCACTTAGGGCTGTATGACTGTAACTTGTGGCTTGTATCCTAAGATTTTTATTAATATTGTTTCTTCATTGTTTATTTGACCACTATGACAATCATTGTGTTGTTCCACATGATTCTTGACAAATGTATCTTTTTCTTTTATGTACACTGAGAGCATCTGCACCAAAGACAAATTCCTTGTGTGTCCAATCACACTTGGCCAATAAAGAATTGTATTCTATTCTATTCTATTCTATTGTTCTGTTCTATTCTATTCTATCCTATCCTATTCTAAATATAACTTACAAAGAAGTGATAACTGATTTGAACTTGTTCCAATCCTAGAAGGGTATGGCTAGCTGATGAGAGCTAAATAGCTTGAAATAGATCTATACTAGCCTCCTGCTTATCAGTTCTTTGTAAGTTTGAAAATATGGTTTGTAGCCTGGATGGCCCCTGGAGTGAAGCTGAAAGGCAAAGGGAAGGTGTATGTTCCTCCCCATATTTGGATATACTGTATCAGGTAACTCGACAGAAAAACATGATCCATCCATCCATATCAATATAAATATCTCAAGTCCTTATCAAAGTTTGGCATGAAAAAAAACATTTTTGCCCAGTTTTTTCTGGCTAAACTAGGTGCTACATAACAGTGTGTGTGTGTGTGTGTGTGTGTGTGTGTATGTATATGTATATGTGTATATATATATATATATATATATATATATATATATATATATATTTGTTTTCGTAGATTTTCACGGGTATATGTATGTAGATTGTTCTGAGTTCAGGTTTTGCCCCGTGTAATTACACGGGGCAAAACCCGAACTCAGAACAATCTACATACATACATACATACATACATACATACATACATACATACATATATATATATATATATATATATGTGTGTGTGTGTAGATTGTTCTGAGTTCGGGTTTTGCCCTGTGTAATGTTTTGCATGTCTATGCGACGTTTCGGCGAAATCACATTCACCATCTTCAGGCTGAGGTTCCAATCTTTGTGTTGTTGTAAATGGAATGTTTGCAACTGACATTTCTTCCTAGTATGTAGTGTGGGGGTGGAGATTTGTTTTGAATGTAGCAAATAGATTGGGTGATTATGTTTCAGTGATCTGATTGGTTGGTGTAATCATAGTTATTAGAAGGAATGACATGGAGATTTTTGTGAAGTGTTTTGTTTAAGGCTGATTTCCAAATATAAAATTCTAAAATCATAATTATTAGAAGGATTGACATGCTGATTATTATGAAGTGTTTATTTTGTTTAAGGCTGGTTTCCAAATCTCTGGCAGGCGGGAGGTATCATCTCTTTTATTTAGACAAAGGGGTCTCCTCTCAATTTCGATAGCTTCTAGAGAAATTCTTCTATATAAATTCTCTGTTATGTGGAGTAATTTAGTTTTTTCAAAGTCAATTTCGTGCCCTGTTTTTTTAATGTGCTGGACAAGGGAGGAGGTCTTTTCTTGTTTTTTGACTGCATTCACATGTTCTGCTATGCGTTGGCTCACTCTTCGGTTAGTTTGTCCAATGTATGTGGCTGCACATGTTTTGCAAGGGATTTCATAGATTCCTTGGTATTCCAATTGGATTTTATCTTTGGGGCTCCTTAGGATATTGGATATTTTTTGGTTAGTGCAAAATGAGGTTTTGATGTTATGTTTGTGCAGAATTTTACTAATTTTATTTTACTAATTTATTTAATTTATTTAATTTTACTAATTTATCTACATACTAGGAAGAAATGTCAGTTGCAAACATTCCATTTACAACAACACAAAGATTGGAACCTCAGCCTGAAGATGGTGAATGTGATTTCGCCGAAATGTATGTATGTATGTATGTATGTATATCTACAATATATGTATATGTAGGTCTTGCTGTATTTGGGTCTTTTCCCACGTAAATTGATAGAAAAATATGTTACACACAAACACACACACACATACATGTGAACGCCCCATCAGATCGTGCAGAATTCGGCTGCGAGAGCAATCATGGGCTTTCCCAGATATGCCCATGTTACAACAACACTCCGCAGCCTGCATTGGCTACTGATCAGTTTCCGATCACAATTCAAAGTGTTGGTTATGACCTATAAAGCCTTACATGGCATCAGACCAGAATATCTTCGAGATTAGGTCCCACAGAATTGGCCTTCTCTATCTATATTCATTCATTCATTCATTCATTCATTCATTCATTCATTCATTCATTCATACATACATACATACATATTATTTATTTGGGGGGAGTCGGGATAATAATAAACTTTTGCAGAGTGGGGGAATAAATCAATCTATCTATCTATCTATCTATCTATCTATCTATCTATCTCGTCGACTAAACAATGTTGTCTGGCAGGGGAAGAGCCTTCTGTGTGGCGGCCCTGGCCCTCTGGAATCCTTGCCTCTTGAAAACCCACCTATGTCGCCAGGCATGGGAAAACTGATTCCCCCTCGGCTGTCCTGCTTTATGTATGGTTATGATTGTATGATTGTTTTTAAATAAGGGTTTTTATAACTGTTTGTTTTTATAAGTTAGATTTGTACACTGTATTATTGTTGGAAGCCACTCTGAGTCTTCGGAGAGAGGCGGCATACAAATCTAATAAATAATAACAATAACAACAACAACAACAACAACAATAATAATAATCCTCATCATCATCATCACTTGACACATTCAAAAGAAAATTGGACAGTCATCTGGTTGGGGTGGTGTAGGGTTTCCTGCTTGAGCAGGGGGTTGGACTTGATGACCCGCAAGGTCCCTTACAACACAAACAAACATACACACACACACACACACACACACATATACATACATACATAAATATTATATACACCCTCATACATATATACATACACACACACAAATATAATACTAATAATACTAATAACAACAACAACAACGAGTTGGAAGGGACCTTGGAGGTCTTTTAGTCCAACCCCCTGCTTAGCCAGGAAACCCTACACTATTTCAGACAAATGGTTATCCAACATCTTCTTAAAAACTTCCAGTGTTGGAGCATTCACAACTTCTGGAGGCAAGCTGTTCCACTGGTTACCGTAATTGTTCTCATCATCAGGAAATTTCTCCTTAGTTCTAAGTTGCTTCTCTCCTTGTTTAGTTTCCCCTCATTCCATATACAGACACACACAAACACACAAACACACACACACACGGCCCCATAAACACATTGTATTATAGTTATAATTATTATATATTGGAGTGGTTATATATAATAAAGTGGTTATATATACTGTAGTTCTAAGTTGCTTCTCTCCTTTAGTTTCCATTCATTCCATATACTGTACAGACACACACAAACACACACACACACACAGCCCCATACACACATTGTATTATAGTTATAACTATTATATATAATAGTTATAACTGTATGTAATACAATATATAATAGTTATAATTATACTGTATAACTAATATATAAAGGTGGCATAGAAATCAATCAATCAATCAATCAATCAATCAATCAAACAATCAAACAAACAAACAAAGCCACTCAATATAATAGTTAACCATTATGTAGCATCTATTTATTTTTCCTGCATGCAGCCATATGGAATGCACCCTATGGAAGGTTGCCCTGCTATACACCTTTTCCAAAGGAAAAGGAAGTTTGTTTTACATCCCCCTCTTAGGAAGCATCAAATTCCTTTGCAAACAAGAAATAACTCCACCCTTAAGACTTAAGCAAAATCTAACACCTACAAATCTAGCACAGCAGCAAAGAAGGGGCAGGGGGGGAGAAACATCGTGCGCCCCAAGAAGAATAAATTTCTTATTTCTTAAATTGTTAACAAAAAAATTTCTTCCCCAGCAAAAAAAAAAAGTTTTGGGGAGCTTGTGTTCCGTCTACTACACCTCTACTACTACGTGCTGCAATGATTTGACTCCAGGGTTAGGGAGGTCATCCCAGCCAGAGAAGGAATTTTTTTTTAAAAAAAAAGAGCTGTCCGGGGGTGGCTGGAGGGCTTATCTGTTAGGGGTCACGTAAGCAATGGTTCCCTCCCCAGATACCCTTAGAAAAAAAGGAATTTTCTAAGGAGGACGTGGGGGGGTGGGGTCAGAAAAAGAAAGGGATATATAGGATGAAGGTAACTGGGTAGCCTTTGGCTTGCTGAATCACATCCGCTAAGGCTGCAAAGGCATCTAGGCATCTTCTGCAAGAAGGAAATCTGCTGGCTGCAAAAAGGAATTATTTTACACCTTTAGGAAGGTAAGGGAAAGGACACCAAAGATGCAAAAATAAAATAAAAAAATGAAAAAGAAAAGCGGGTTTGTTTTCGGAAAAATCGTCTCGGGTGTAGTTTTAGAGAAAGAGTTCGCTTGGCAAAGTTATTTATTTATTTACTTATTTTAATTGTATTTATTTATTTATTTATTTATTTATTTATTCACATTTATTTAAATTTAACCTATCTATATTCATTAATTCATACATACATACATACATACATACATACATACATATTATTTATTTGGGGGGAGTCGGGATAATAATAAACTTTTGCAGAGTGGGGGGATAAATCTATCTATCTATCTATCTATCCATCCATTTATTCATTCATTCATTCACTTACATACATACATTTAAATTTAATTTATCTACCTACCTACCTATCTATCCATTCACTTACATACATACATACATACATACATACATACATACATACATACATACATACATACATATTATTTATTTGGAAGGAGTCGGGATAATAATAATAAACTTTTGCAGAGTGGGGAGATAAATTGTTGCGTTTTTATTTAAACTTATTTTGACGGCAGCGGTGGCTTAAATAAGGCCTCGGTTTTGTCCCATCTGGGAGAATCGAGTTTGGTGCCCATCATCCCCAGCCGGCTAAGGTTTGATGGGATCCTACAGAGGAAATACGAGGGAGAGAAACAAAGTGAGAAGGAAAAATGCCGGGGGGTGGAGGAATAGAAGCGGAAAGGATTGAAATAAAGCGTGGGAAGAAAATTCCCAAGAAGAAAAACAAAAACCTTTTATTGAGTTGTTTTGGGATGAATAAAAACGCTTCGTTGGAAGATTTCTCCGATTGAAAGCAGTTGGCTGCATTCGTGTTTTGTATTTTTGCTTCGCCCTTTGGAGGAAAATCCAGTTTTGCAAAATTATTAACATTAAAAAAAAAAGCTGGAATTGGCTCCTGGCTAGGTCCTTGCCCGGAGGCTCGGCTCATCCTTTTGTTATTGGAGATCCTGTCTTTAAAAAAATTCAATACACGGGAAATGAATGTCCATTCTTTGTCCCTGGCCCCTTGAGGACCCTTGTCTTTTCTTGCAAACTTATTTTCCTAACTTCAGTTTTGGTTCTTAGCCAGGTTGTTTTGTAGATCCGAAAAAAAGAATCTCTTTGTGTGATGATTTGGGTTTTTGGCTTTGTATGTGTGTGTGTTGGAAAGCACACACTAAGAAATTGTAAGTGGTCTTCTGGGATAGAAGTTTTCAACACTACAACTCCTATCAGCCACAGCTACCTCCCTGTTGTTTTAATAGGATTGATTTAGCGCAAACAGTTGCTGGACATAATTGAGTTTCAAAATGCTGGGGGTTTTTTTTTTAAGAAATGGAAATTGAAAAGAAAATATTTTTATTTATTTATTTATTTATTTATTGGATTTGTATGCCGCCCCTCTCCGCAGACTCGGGGCGGCTTCCCCAAAACCAGCACCGTTTCTTATCCAGATCTGATCTCCCCAAAACTGGAATTTGCTGCTTTTTAATCCTGATGACATGAAATAAAACCATTCTCCTTATTTCTCCCACCCTTCTGCTTGTTCAACTTTCTGCCTAACTTTTAAAAGCTACATTTAAAAACTTCTCTGGAGGTGAAGAAGCAGAAGACCAAAGGAAGAAAGGTGTGATTCACAATCCCAAAATTTTTCTCCTGATATCCCCAACTACAATTCCAGTAAGCCCCATGCTGCATCATGGGAGGTGTGATACGAAAAATAGCTAGAAGGTTGTGGCAGGTTTTTAAAAAGAGTACTGGGGCACCTTCTTTCATCTTTGGTGGACGTGTCCCAAGCAAAGGGTTTCTGGAAAATGATACATAGGTGCTACGAGAAATAATAGGCAAGGAAATAAAATTTACTCCTGAAAGCTTACTGTTGGGAACTTGGAAGAAACAATACCCCAATAAAATTCAATATCTAATAATTCACATAACAAGTTGTGCAAGGATAAACTACGCATGATATTGGAAAAATAACGCAATGCCATCGGAAAACTTAATTGCAGACAAAATTTACAGGTGTGCAGAAACGGATAAGTCATATGGAGATAATTCAGAGTACTATGAAACCTGGAATAAATGGTACAATTGGACTGAAAATAAATTTTAAATTAAGTGATACAATGTGAGAGAAAGGACAGATGAAGAACGGAATTAAGTAAACACAAAAAAATAATGTACAGTATAAGATTAATGTATAAGATCCAATGTAAGAGATTAGGTATAGGTCTGCGTTAAATTACTGTGATGTTTTAAAATGAATAAAAATAAATAAAAAATACATTTTTAAAAAAATAAAAAGTACTGGGGTAGTTGTGACTTGGGAGGAAAGATTGTTTGTCTAGGGCTGCGGGACATTTTATAAGGATGTATGGACTTCCAATTCCCAGAATTCCCTAGAGGGATGGGGAATTCTGGGAGTTGAACTTTAAAAAGTTAAAAGTCTTATTTAAATGAATTGGGGTTTTAGAATAGGAATTATTTAGATTTTATATGGGTCATCTTTTGTCAAGTGGACCAGATGTCCACATGACTTTTTGCAGTCTTATTTGAAAAGAAACCATGACAAAAACAACATATATAATAGAAAAAAAATGTGCTCTTTCTAATGAAATAAAAATGAAGATGTTTGAAGGTGAGAAAACTACTCTGTTTCCTCACCTTCAATCATCTCCATTTTTATTCCATTAGAAAGAACACATTTTTTTCTATTATATATGTTGTTTTTGTGATGGTTTCTTTTCAAATCAGGCTTCAATTTCACCTGGTCCACTTGACAAAGAATGACCCCTATGTTTCTTAGGACTGATGTTTTTCCTTTTTAGAATTTTAAATGTTAAAGATTTCTTGCACATTTGTTATTTGTTTTGTTGTACGCCTCCCTGAGTCTCAGGTGAAGGGCATCATAGAAATCTAATAAACAATCAAACAAATAAATAAATGAAGGATATCCCCACACACATTACTGGGCCAAAAGCAAGATTTGAACCTGTTTCTTTGTCCTCCTCCATCCCTAAAACCAGCCTGTGAACTAGAAAGAGGAGAAAATAAAAGATCTTTGGTAGAAGCTATCAAAGGATCCAAAGGCCCAGGAGGAAGTCTGTTTTATCCAGAAGCAGAGTTGTAAAATAAATTGCTAAATAAATTGCCGATTTATCTCGCTCAGTGGCATTTAACTGCAGGCGTTTATAACCCCGTCCTTGGCATGTTTATCATTTTTTCTTTCTTTCTCCATTCTTCCTTTTAGCTCCGTGGGCAAAGAAAGTGTGAAAATGCCGCAGTCGGGACCACAGGCACCCCAGAAGGGGGTGAGTATGGGTTTCTGTTTTGAGGATGGGGGACAGAAATGGGGGGTTATTGTTATTATATTTTTAGGAAAGATGATCAAACAAGACAGTTGCAGGAACTGGGCATGGCTAGTTTAATGAAAAGAAGGACCAGGGAAGACATGATAGCACTCTTCCAATATCTCAGGGGTTGCCACAAAGAAGAGGGGGTCAACCTATTCTCCAAAGTACCTGAGGGTAGGACAAGAAGCAATGGGTGGAAACTAAAGGAGGTAAGAAACTTAAAACTAATTGAAAATTCCTGACAGCGAGAACAGTTGATCAGTGGAACAGCTTGCCACCAGAAGTTGTGAATGCTCCAACACTGGAAGTTTTCAAGAAGATGTTGGATAACTATCTGTCTGAAGTAGTGTTGGGTTTCCTGCCTAAGCAGGGGGTTGGACTAGAACAGTGTTTTTCAACCGGTGTGCCGCGGCACACTGGTGTGCCGCGAGACATGATCAGGTGTGCCGCGACACTCAGCTTCTGAGACCGGAAGCTGAGCTTTATTCTCCGCGCCCAGCTGGAGCTTCCCTGGCAGGGGCGGCAACAAATCTCCTTTGGGGTCCGGCGGGAGGGCACTGGCAGTGGGAACGGGAGGCTGCCAGCTGCAGCGGCCCCGGGCAGTCGCCGGGGAATGGCGGCGGCAAGCAAGAACTCCAGGGCGATGGCAACAATTGTCCTTTGGGGCCCGGCGGGAGGGCCCCAAATTTGTTCAATTTGTGCCAGCGCACCCCAAAATGCCCCCCCGTGCACCCTTTTCCAGGGGTGCGCAGAGAGCCGCAGCCACCCACCCACCTGCCCGATTTCCCTCCGCGCGGCTGGGGACGTGGATCCACCACCCTCGCCAGCCCGATCTCCCTCTACCCGGCTGGGGAGGTGGATTCACCGCCCCCGCCAGCCCGATTTCCCTCCGGTGGCTGGGGACGCGGATCCACCGCCCTCACCAGCCCGATCTCCCTCCACCCGGCTGGGGAGGTGGATTCGCCGCCCCGGCCAGCCCAATTTTCCTCCGCACGGCTGGGGACACGGATCCACCACTCTTGCCAGCCTGATCTCCCTCCACCCGGCTGGGGAGGTGGATTCGCCACCCCCGCCAGCCCGATTTCCCTCCGCGCGGCTGGGGATGCAGATCTACCGCCCTCGCCAGCCTGATCTCCCTCCATGGGGGGGGGGACGAACCGACGACCGGGGGATGTCCGTCTGTATTAGGTGGTGCAGGGCAGGCACAGGCAACCCCAGGGGAGAACAAGGGAGGGAGAAAAAGGAAAGAGAGAGAAAGGGAGGGAGAGAAAATTGAATGAAAGAGGGAGAGAAAGAAAGAAAGAGTAAGAGGTAGAAAGGATAGAGAAAAAGGAAGAGAAAGGTAGGGGGAGAAAGGAAAGAGGAAGGAAGGGGGGAGAGAAAGAAGATATGAAGGAAGGAGAAAAAGAGAGATAGAAAGGAAAGAGGGAGAGAAAGGAATGAGAGAGAAAGGGGCAGAGAGAGAAAGAGAGATAGCAAATGAGAAAGAGAAAGAGAGATAGCAAGAGAGAGAGAGATAGCAAGAGAGAGAGAGAGATACAAGAGAGAGAGAGAGAGAAATATAGCAAGAGAGAGAGAGCAAGGGGGGAAGGAGTGAGAAAGAAACACATAGAGGGAGGGAAGGAGGGAGAGAGAAAGAGAGGAAGGAAGGAAGAGAGAAAGAAAGAAGGATGGAGAGAGAAAGGAAGGAAGAGAGAGAAAGAGAGAGAGAGAGAGATACAAGAGAGAGAGAGAGAGAGAAATATAGCAAGAGAGAGAGAGCAAGGGGTGAAGGAGTGAGAAAGAAACACATAGAGGGAGGGAAGGAGGGAGAGAGAAAGAGAGGAAGGAAGGAAGAGAGAAAGAAAGAAGGATGGAGAGAGAAAGGAAGGAAGAGAGAGAAAGAGAGAGGGAGAGAGAAATAGAGCGGAAGGGAGGAAGAGAGATTTTTTTGTCCAAACTTTTTTTACCCCCCCCCCCCCAATGTTCCCCAGGATTTTGAAAATATGAAAAATGTGCCGCGGCTCCAAAAAGGTTGGGAAACACTGGACTAGAAGACCTCCAAAGTCCCTTCCAGCTCTGTTGTTATTAGAATAGAATAGAATAGAATAGAATAGAATAGAATTCTTTATTGGCCGAGTGTGATTGGACACAGAAGGAATTTGTCTTTGGTGCAGATGCTCCCAGTGTACATAAAAGAAAATATACATCTATCAAAAATCATAAGGTACAACACTTAATGATTGCCATAGGGGTCAAATCAGCAATGAGGAAACAATCAATATTAATAAAAAGGGATTATGTTTATTATTTCTACTGTAATAAACTTTGTTTAAAGGTGGCTTCACTTTTCAAGTGTGACCATTAACAAATATGGATTTTCTCAGCTGCCAGCGCATTGCTACCAATTCAGTTTCCACACAGCTTTGCAAATATGCCAGGACATGTTTATCACTGATATGCAAGATCTTTTTCTCCGTGGTTATTTCTTCTCCTCCTCCTCTGCCCTCCTCCACTTAATCCGGTACAAAAATATACCCATTTCTTTCCTCCTTAATCAGCAACTAAATCAACCTGCCCCTTATTTCAAGAAGAGCTATGATTGTGAAAAAGTACCTAGAATGTGCAGAAATGTGCAAACTAACTATGGAATTAAGAGAGAGAGAGGAAACAAGGTACTATAAAATTCGGGATGGATGGGGTGATTGGCACGCAAAGAAAAGTAAAATTAATGTGTGAATTAGAATAAGAACAAAATGTCATAAGAAATGTGATAAGAAAGGAAAAAATGTGACAGATGTAACCTTAAATCTTAAAGCAGCGGTTCTCAACCTTTCTAATGCCACGACCCCCTTAATACGGCTTCTCATGTTGTGGTGATCCCCAACCATAAGTCTAGTGCCAATTCTCCCAACAGTGCTTGAAGCTGATTGGCAGGAAGGTCAGAGATACACCCCCACTGTAAACGCCTGATTGGTCAGATTGTAAAAAATATGTTCCAAGGCGCCAGAATAGAAACTTTAGTTCCTAACACCATGGGGAAATTGTATTTTCCCATGGTCTTAGGCGACCCCTGTGAAAGGGTCATTTGACCCCCAATGGGGTCTTGACCCCCAAGGTGAGAACCAATGTCTTAATGGTTGTAACATAATGCATATGATTTTTATTTATTATGGTATTTGATTTTTTTTAGGCTGCCCTTCTCCTTAGACTCAGGGTGGCTTACAACATGTTAGCAATAGCACTTTTTAACAGAGCCGGCATATTGATCCCCATAATGTAGAATTCATTTTATTTATTTATTTATTTATTTAATTTTATTTATTTATTAGATTTGTATGCCGGCCCTCTCCGTAGACTCGGGGCAGCTCACAACAGCAATAGAACAATTCATAACAAATCTAATAATTTAAAAACATTTTAAAAACCCCATTATTAATCAGACATACATACAAAAATACCATACATAAATTGTATAGGCCCGGGGGAGATATCTACGGAGAGGGGCGGCATACAAATCTAATAAATAAATAAATAAATAAAATCTCAATTCCCCCATGCCTGGTGGCAAAGGTGGGTTTAAAGGAATTTACGGAAGGCAAGGAGGGTGGGGGCAGTTCTAATCTCCGGGGGGAGCTGGTTCCAGAGGGTTGGGGCCGCCACAGAGAAGGCTCTTCCCCTGGGACCCGCCAGACGACATTGTTTAGTCGACGGGACCCGGAGAAGGCCAACTCTGTGGGACCTAATCGGTCGCTGGGATTCATGCGGCAGAAGGCGGTCTCGGAGATATTCTGGTCCGATGCCATGAAGGGCTTTATAGGTCATAACCAACACTTTGAAATGTTACCGGAAATTGATCGGCAACCAATGCAGACTGCATTTTACCCACCTCGGAAGGACGGAAGGCTTAATGTAATAATGTAATGTATAATGTACATAAGAGTGTAAAAATGCTGGATAATAGGTAACAGCGTACATAATGAATAGGTAAATATAAAAAAAATGTTTAGGTGTAAAACAATATCCCTAATGAGGAAAATGTAGAACTGGAAAGAAAATTTCCGATGTTGGAAAGCTGCATTAGTGGGATTATATTTTATGTACATGTGTTTGTGTTGTACCTTGTTTTGTTATTAACCTGTAAAATTGCAATTAAAAGTATTTTTTTTTAAAGGAGAGCTAATCCTTGGCTGGAGGGGAAAAGAGGAACCAAATCAAAACAAATTCATGAAATATAAATTGTGGTCCATTGCAGTTTAAGATCACCACCACCAATTTGGGACCCGACACAATCCAATTTCTCTGCATGCGTTGAAATGCATAGCTTAGCTGCTTAGGAGGATGCCCTGAGTTAATTCCTGTAAATCGTTTCCCCATTTTGCAGATAGGAAAACTGAGGCACTCAAGCTAACCAGTATTTTTTTTCCCCTTTTTCTTTTTTCTTTTTTGCAGAAAATGACTATGATGCTGGCTCTGGTAACCCTCATTGCAGCCTTTGGATCGTCTTTCCAGTATGGATATAATGTTTCCGTGATCAATTCTCCAGCTCCGGTTTGTTGGGGTTATTTAATCCATTTGGGGGGGGGGATTTATTGGCGGTTTATAAATTTCAAAGAAGGTAGAGATGCCCAAATGGTAGATAGTGTGGGTTTGGTTTGGTTTGTTCCCCAGTTTGGCTTAAGAAAAAAAGAGCAGAGTTTCTCAATCTTTGCCTCTTTTAAGATGTGAGCCTGCATCTCTTAAAAAAGTGGGTGAAATTGAAAGACACAAGATTTAGAAAGTGTTTTTAATACACCCTAGTACAGTGGTACCTTTACCTATGAACACCACTACTTACGAACTTTTCTAGATAAGAACCGGGTGTTCAAGATTTTTTTGCCTCTTCTCAAGAACCATTTTCCACTTACAAACCCGAGCCTCCGAAACTGTAGCTGGAAAGACAGGGAGCCTCTGTGGGGCCTCTCTAGGAATCTCCAGGGAGGAAACAGGGCCGGAAAAGGCAGGGAGAAGCCTCCATGGGGCCTCTCTAGGAATCTCCTGGGTGGAAACAAGGCCAGAAAAGGCGGGGAGAAGCCTCTGTGGGGCCTCTCTAGGAATCTCCAGGGAGGAAACCGGGCCGGAAAAGGTGGGGAGAAGCCTCCGTGGGGCCTCTCTAGGAATCTCCAGGGAGGAAACAGGCTGGAAAAGGTGGGGAGAAGCCTCTGTGGGGCCTCTCTAGGAATCTCCTGGGTGGAAACAGGGCCTCTACCTTCCCTGTGGTTTCCCCAATCGCACACATTATTTGCTTTTACATCGATTCCTATGGGAAAAATTGCTTCTTACAAACTTTTCTACTTAAGAACCTGGTCACGGAACGAATTAAGTTCATAAGTAGAAGTACCACTGTACTGTTAACCCTAAAAATTTTGCTGGCTGAAGATGATGGCTACCCAACCCATTGGACGCTCTGCAAGCCACAAATTGGGGTGCTTGTTGATCCTCCTCTAATTGATCCTTTCTTCCATCCATTCCTCTTCCAGTTCATGCAACAATTTTACAATGAGACATACCAGGGACGATACAGTAAATATATGGACGAGAGCTTGATGACCGCCCTCTGGTCTCTGAGTGTATCCTTCTTCCCACTTGGGGGGTTCTTCGGATCGCTGATGGTGGGGCCCATGGTGAACAACTGTGGCAGGTAGGTAGAAGAGTTCCTCCTTTTTGCTTGCACAATTGACCCCCTGGGTCAGATGAGGGGCTCGTGCCAGCCTGGGAGATAGAAAACATCCACGGTGCCAGGAGAAACATCTAGGTTGGGTATCCTCCTGGGTGTGGTTTGGATGTCCAAGCAAAGAGGACCTCCTGGGATGGTCTTCTGTGTGGCATGGAAGGGTCTTGTCTGAAGAGGAAGAAGATTGAGGACCTTTAGGTTGAATGGAGGAGAGATGGGAGGGCCTTCTCTTTGGTAGCTCCAGCTCTCTAGAACCAGCTTCCCCTGGAGATCTGTACCGCCCCCACCCTTCTGGCCTTCTGGAAAGCCTTAACAAACTGGTTGTTTTTTTACTCGCTGTACACCGCCCAAAGTCTGATTGGAGTTGGGCGGCCTATAAATTTAATAAATTAATCTTCCGAAGTTCTTGAGATGTTCTCCTCCTTTCCAGGAAGGGCACCCTCCTCATCAACAACATCTTCTCCATCATCCCCGCCATCCTCATGGGGATCTCCAAGGTAGCCAAGACCTTCGAAGTGATCATCATTTGCCGCATCATCATTGGCATCTGCGCAGGTGAGACCTCGGCGCTAAGACGAAGGGCAACCTCCTCTGTCTTAGAGGCCATTTTCCATCTCCGTGGGACAGAAGTGGGGAAGTCCACCAGTCTTCAGTTTGCCAAGGTTGAGATACAGTGAGTTAGAGGTTGGGGATATGGAAGAGGAAATTGATATACAGTGTTCCCTCGATTTCCGTGGGGGTTGCGTTCCGAGACCGCCCGCGAAAGTTGAATTTCCACGAAGTAGAGATGCAGAAGTAAATACATCATTTTTGGCTATGGACAGTATCACAAGCCTTCCCTTAACACTTTAAACCCCTAAATTATCATTTCCCATTCCCTTCACAACCATTTACTCACCATTATTACTGGCACTCACCATTGAATAAGACACTTAGTGATCCTGATATTTATAAACATAATTATTTATTAACAATAATTTTTTTTTTTGTTATTCATTTGCAAAATTTATTAGTTTGGTGATGACGTATGACATCATCAGCTGGGAAAAACCATGGTATAGAAAAAAACCCACAAAGTATTTTTTAATTAATATTTTTTGAAAAACCGTGGTATAGGCTATTCGCGAAGTTCGAACCCGCGAAAATCGAGGGAACACTGTATAGGCTAAAACATACGAAGAATGGTTGCAGGAACAGGGCATGGCTATTTTAGTGAAAGGAAGGACCAGGGGAGACAGGATAGCAGCCTTCCAATATCTCAAGGGTTGCCACAAAGAACAGGGAGTCAAGCTATTCTCCAAAGCCCCTGAGGGTAGAACAAGAAGTAATGGGTGGAAACTAAACAAGGAGAGAAGAAACTTAAAACTGAGGAGAAATTTCCTGACAGTTAGAACAATTAATCCGTGGAACAGCTTGCCCCCAGAAGTTGAGAATGTTCCAATACTGCAAGTTTTCAAGAAGATGTTGGACAAGTAGTGTAGGGTTTCCTGCCTAAGCAGGGGGTTGGACTAGAAGAGCTCCAACAACTCTGTTGTTATTGTTGTTATTATTATATCAGCGAGTTGCTACTGGTTCGGTTCAGGACAGCGCACCAGTAGCAAAGGTTGCGCTCCAGCGTGTTGTGATTCCGTCTGAGGCTCCTCAGGGAACGGCTGAACCTCTGCCGGCTCCATGCTCAGAGGGGGAGGATGAGGAACAGGAGGAGGAGGAGGAGGCCCAGGCAGACGGGGAGGAGGAATATCAGGCCGAGGGAGAGGGAGAACAGCCTGAGTCCCCCGGGGTGGAATTCTCCCCAACAAGCAGCCTGGAGTCCTTAGATGAAAATGCACAAGCCATCATCTATCTCAGGCAGAGAAGAGCAGCACAACGAAGGGGACAATTAGCCAGGTATTTCCAGCCCTAAATAGGCAACAGCTGGGTTTGGGTGTGGTTCTCCCCAGAAAGGCTGAAAAGGCAGACCCACCCTTCCTGTATTGTGGAGTATTATCTTTGGGAGTCCTGGGACCTGGCTGTGATCTTTGGCGTTTCTGATTCTGGCTTGTGGCCCTGAAGGCTGAAACCTTGGGGGGAAAGACGTGGGTCTTATTCTCTACAGTGGTGTGTGTGCCAGCAAGAAGTCTGCTGTATTGTCTGGCCGTCATGACTCTGCTGTGAAGCCTCATAGCCTGTCTGTTGGGAAGAACAGGTTTTTCTCTGTGTTTGTTTTTCCAACTATAAAGTGCCTTTGCTTTTACCAGCGTGTCTGGCTGCTTTTTTCAGTTGGTGTTGAAGTCTGGGGGCACCCAGACAGAACACAGCGCAGCTTCTGTTCTCCTTTGTGTGCATGTGTCCAAGCGTGCTTTTGCTTCTGTGCAGGAAGCAAAATCCCGTGAGTGGATGTCGCATGTGTGATATTTCAGTGATTTTTTGCTTCTGTGCATGTGCGGAAGCAAAAAAAATGCCAAAATCTTTTGCACGTGTATCCCTGGTTGTGTTCACTGATACTATCCTGAATCGGTTCCTATTTTCTGTGTTAGGCCTTTCTTCCAACGTCGTCCCCATGTACCTTGGAGAGATGTCCCCCAAAAACCTTCGCGGAGCCATCGGGGTGATGCCGCAGCTGTTCATCACGGTGGGGATCCTGGCGGCTCAGATTCTCGGGATGAGAATGATCCTCGGAAGCGCCGACGGTAAGCCCGAGAGACGGGGATTGGTGTAGGCATCATTATGGGTGTTGTACAAGGACTATTGGTATAGGCCAGTTATGGTGAATTTTTTTCCCTTGGGTGCCAAAAGAGCATGCACGCGCACTATCACACATTGTGTGAGTGCCCACAACCATAATTCACCTGGGGAGGGCGAAAACAGCTTATCCTGTCTCCCAGAAGCCCTCTGGAGACTTCTGGTGACCCAGTAGGGTCATGTTTTGCCCTCCCCAGGCTCCAAAGACTTCCCTGGAGCCAGGGGAGGGTAAAAACATCCTCCTCCATCCTCCTGGAGGCTCCCCGGAAGCCAAAAACGCCCTCCCAGAGCCTCTGTGCAAGCCAAAAATCAGCTGGCCAGCACACACATACACCCTGGAGCTTGGGCAACGGCATGTGCCACCTGTGACGCCCGTGCCATAGGTTTGCCATCACTGATATAGCATTATGGGCAGTGGCGGGTTGGTACCGATATGAATAAGGATACCACACCGGTAGCAAAAGTTGAGTTGCGTGCGTAGCTTTATGTCTCCGGCAAGTGCACACGGGTGTCCAAAATATATTTTGCTTCTGTGAATGCGCAGGAAGCAAAATCTTGCGAGGGCTCATGCTCACGCGAGTTTTTGGCATTTTTTGCTTTAGCCCGGAAGCAAACAAACCCGCTGAAATCTCTCTCAGTGGCATCCCCTTGCAAGATTTCGCTTCCTGTACATGCACGGAAGCGAAATCTCACTCGGACACACACGCGCACACTGGAGATGTGAGGCTGCGCACGCAGCACACCAGGAACGACAGGAGCAGCAACTGCCTGATTGTGGGGTGTTGTGCAAGGATGGGAATTGGAGTAGGCCAGTAGTCAGCAATGTGCGGCTCTTGAGCTGCATGTGGCTCTTTCATCCCTCTGTTGTGGCCTCCTGTCAATGAAAAGTATGTGTCACAACAATTTATTATTAAGCTTTTCGACCCCCGTGAGGCCGACCTTGGATACATCCAATAAAAGGAAAAGTTTCGGAAGAAAACAGAACTTTTAATTCAACTACAGTGGTACCTCTGCTTACGAACTTAATTCGTTCCATGACCTGGTTCTTAAGTAGAAAAGTTTGTAAGAAGAAGCCATTTTTCCCATAGGAATCAATGTAAAAGCAAATAATGCATGGGATTGGGGAAACCACAGGGAGGTTGGAGACCCTGTTTCCTCCCAGGAGATTCCTACAGAGACCCCATGGAGGCTTTTCCCTCCCTTTCCCGGCCCTGTTTCCTCCCAGGAGATTCCTAGAGGGGCCCACGGAAGCTTCTCCCTGCCTTTTCCAGCCCTGTTTCCTCCCAGGAGATTCCTAAAGAGACCCCATGGAAGCTTCTCCCCACCTTTTCTGGCCCTGTTTCCTCCCAGGAGATTCCTACAGAGGCCCCACAGAGGCTTCTCCCTACCTTTTCCAGTTACAGTTTTGGAGGCTCGGGTTTGTAAGTGGAAAATGGTTCTTATCTAGAAAAGTTTAGTAGAGGCGTACTTAGGTAGAGGTACCACTGTATATATGTTAGTTTTGTGGCCGCTTAGGAAATAGTCAGGCACAGGAAGAGTTTTGTGGCTCCCGGTGTTTTCTTTTGTGTGGGAAACCAGTCCAAATGGCTCTCTTCAGTGTTCAATGATTGCCGACCTCTGGGGTAGGTGTTGTGGAGGTGTTGTGCCAGGATGGGGATTTGTGTAGGTGTTGTAGGCAGTGCTCCCTCTAATTTTTTTGAGGGGTGGGTGGAAAAGTATAGTGTCTGAGCGGCAGTCCCTTCGGGACTGGGCAGCACAGAAATAATAAATAAATAAATAAATAAATAATAAACAAACAAATAAATAAATAAAAAACCCACCCTGTTTTGCCTCAGAGAATTTCAAAATAAAATACTGTACTGTGTGTCTATAACAGTGAGCTCATAATAGGGCAACTCTATCAATATCCAAATGCCACTTAAATAGTTGAGCTAGTTTCAAACTAGATTTTGATTTTCTTTCTCTCTTCCTTACTCCCATTCTTTTTCTTTCTCTTTTCCTTCCTCTCTTTTTTCTATCTGTTTATCTCTCTTCCTCTCTCTCTCCTTCCCTCTCACTCTTTCCCTCTCGGCTTCTGGGCAGGTTTGGAAAACTCTGAGTTGATGATGATTTTTAAGTGAGCGATTGCTCACTGCTCAGCTTAGAGGGAACTATGGTTGTAGGATGTTGTGACATCTCTCCCCCTTTCCCTGCAGGGTGGCCGATCCTCATGGCTCTGACGGGAGTCCCCGCTGCATTACAGCTACTCCTCCTGCCGTTTTTCCCCGAGAGTCCCAGGTACCTGCTGATCCAGAAAGGCGATGAAGAGGGCGCAAGAGCAGGTATGTTTCCAGCTTTCTAGGAATACCGGTAGTCTTCGACTTACGACAATGATCGTACCCAGTTGCAGAGTTGAGAAATTTGTTTATAGTGCCTTTTTCAACCCGTTCAGCGGCTTTTCTTGCCAAGTTTCTTAATCACAACGGTTGTTAAATGGGTAAAAAATGGTTGTTAAGTGAATCTGGCTTCTCCGTCGTTGATTTGGCTTGTCAGAAGGTCATGAAAGGGAATCGCATGACCTCAAAATGCGGCAACCGTTATAAATAGGAACCAGTGGTCTCGATTTTGATCATGTGACACGATCACATCATGTGATGTGATCTTCGTAAAGTTGTTAAATGGGGCCTGAAATTAAGTGCCAATTGTTGGAAATGCAACAATGAGATTGGTACTTTTTTCCATATGTGGTGGTCCTGTCCCAAAATCCAATGTTTATGGAATACTACTCATAGGTAGCTACTAGAAATTACAAAGGAGGAGATTGAATTTACTCCAGAAAGTATATTATTAGGAATTTGGAACAAAAAATATTTTAAGCAAACCCTCCACCTAGTGTGAGGCATATAACAACTGCAGTTAGAATATCACTTGCCCAGATGTGGAAAAAAGAAAAGACCCCATCCGAAAATGACATCATCGATAAAATATATAGATGTGTAGAGATGGATGAAATGACTAATGCAATTAAGGGAACAAAAATAAAAAAACTAATAAGATATGGTATAAGTAGTATGAATGTATCCAAAATAGAAATAAAATGTAACAATATAAGGTGCTAGTGTATATAAAAATAAATATTCACAGTACAGATTAGATCAATAGATATAGACGAAACAAGTACTTATAAGCATAATTATTTCTTCACTGATTAGAATAAGATATATTTACACTTATTATTACCCCCCCCCTTTTTTTTGGTCTTATTTATTAAACATGCATATAAATACTTATAATTTATTTTCTGGAGTGAATACATAGCGTAATGAACGGTAAACTTTAAGGGACATGGGTTATGATCTGTAAAAGTTTATGAGATTTATTTTTTATTCTGTGAAAATCAATAAACACACTTTCTTTAAAAAAAGTTGTAAAATGGGATGGAATTCACTTAGGAGTTGTCACACTTAATGGATATTTTGGATGCAAAACTTTCAGTCATAAGTCAAGGACTGCCAGTAGTTTGGGTACTGTTTAATACATCCATCTTCACCTTCATTTAATGACCCCATAATCCCTTGCGGGATGGAGTTGATGACTCTAAAGAGTGCAATAGGATTGATATTCCTGGAGGCATCTATAATATGGCAAATGATTTAGCTTTACTAGATAAGTGGTCAAAGCAATGGAAACTGAAGTTTAATGTTTCCAAATGTAAAATAAGGCACTTGGGGAAAAGGAATCCTTGTCTTGGCAGTTCTGGGTTAGCAAAAACTTCAGAAGAGAAGAATTTTGGGGTAGTGATTTTTGACGGTCACAAAATGGGTGAACAATGCGGTCAGGTGGTAGGGAAAGCAAGTAGAATGCTTGGCTGCATAGCTAGAGATATAACAAGCAGGAAGAGGGAGATTGTGATCCCACTGTATAGAGCGCTGGTGAGACCCCATTTGGAATACTGTGTCCAGTTCTGCAGACCTCACCTACAAAAATATATTGATAAAATTGAACGGGTCCAAAGACAGGCTACAAAAATGGTGGAAAGACTTAAGCATAAAACTGATCAGGAAAGACTTCATGAACTCCATCTGTAGAGTCTGGAGGACAGAAGGGAAAGAGGGGACACGATCGAAACATTTAAATATGTTAAAGGGTTAAATAAAGTTCAGGAGGGAAGTGTTTTCAATAGGAAAGTGAACACAAGAACAAGGGGCCACAATCTGAGGTTAGCTGGGGGAAAGATCAGAAGCAACGTGAGAAAATATTATTTCACTGAAAGAGGAGTAGATGCTTGGAACAAATTTCCAGCAGACGTGGTTGGTAAATCCACAGTAACAGAATTTAAACATGCCTGGGATAAACATGTATCCATCCTAAGATAAAATTCCATAAATAGTATAAGGGCAGACTAGATGGACCATGAGGTCTTTTTCTGCCATCAATCTTCTATGTTTCTAAATGGGGCTAGTAGAGTGTTCTTTACTGGCCCACTGCCCTTCCCTGTTGCCAATATGGAGTTTTATTCAGCAGATATATTCTCATTGTGCCCAGAGAGAAAAATATCTGCCTCTTAGGTTTGAGCTCATGGCCTTCTGTTTTGTGAGGTGAGAGCGCCACCTCTAGGCTGCAGCACCGCTCAGTGCATCCCTCTTAATGTAGAAATAGCATCGGCATGTGGCTGAACTACAATTCCCATCGTGCCCTGCTCCCATCCCGGCTTCCCGCGAGATTTATTTGTCTCTCATCTTTTTTTTCCCTTCTCCCGTTCAGCTTTGAGGAAGCTGCGAGGCTCAGACGACGTGGAAGATGAGATGGACGAGATGCGTCAGGAGGACCAAGCGGAGAAAGCCGAGGGCCGGATGTCCGTCTTGACCCTCTTCACGTATCCAGGCCTTCGCTGGCAGCTCATCTCCATCATCGTCATGATGATGGGTCAGCAGCTCTCCGGGGTCAATGCGGTAAGTAAGAACCGCCCACCAATGGCACACTTTTAAGAAGTTGCGCGGGGTGGGGGTGTCCCTAGAGGTCATCAGTCTCACCCCCTCACTCATTCCTTCCCCCCATATCGAGATAATTTGTGGAGAGTTGAAAGCATTGAAATCAAAAGTCTTTCAACTTTGGACATCAATCCTTTCAACTCTACGCAAAATCTATAAACTCTGTTTGAGGGACGACAACATGGTGGTTATTAGAGAGGAGACCACTAAGAAATCTTGGAGGCCATAGAGATCAAAGATGTCAAATTCAGTTATGGGAGACATGGCCACGAGGAGACCTTGAGGCTATAGAGACCGGGAATTGTCAAATTTGGTTATTGGAATGTCAAATTTGGTTATGGGAGAGGAGGCCACGAGGAGATTTTGAGGCTATAGAGATCAGGAGTTGTCAAATTTGGTTATTGGAGGAGAGACCATGAAAAAATCTTGAGGCTGTAGAGACCGGAGGGATGTAGAATTCAGTTATTGGAGAGGAGACCACAAGGAGATCCTGAGGCTGTAGAGACTGGGGGATGTAGAATTCGGTTATTGGAGAGGAGACGACAAAGAGATCTTGGAGGCTGTAGAGACCAGGGGATATCAAATTCACTCTCTTGAACCCCCAAACCCTCTTTTCACTCTGATTTGCAGGTGTATTATTACGCCGACCGGATCTATTCGAACGCGGGAATAGAGGATAGCAACGTTCAGTTCGTCACCGTGGGAACGGGAGCTGTCAACGTCTTGATGACTATCGTTGCGGTATGAATTGTTTCGATTTGGCTTTGAGAGAGAGAGAGAGAAACGCCCCCTCCCCCCAACTACATTTATTTTTTTTACTTATTTAATTGGATTTTTATGCCGCCCCCTCTGAAGATTGGGGGCGGCTCACAACATGTATAAAAACATAGTAATACATCTAATCCAATTAATATAATTTTAAAAAAACCTAAAAATCCTAAAATAATTTAAAACATTCATAATCATTCATTCCATAAAATACACTAAAAAACACTCATTACGGGTAGTCCTCGAGTTATAACAGTTCATTTAGTGATCATTCAAAGTTATGATGGCACTGAAAAAACTTGACTCAGGACCGTTTTTCACGGTTAGCTTTGCCATGTCCGTATGATCCAAATTCAACGCTTGGTCACTGATTCGTATTCGAATATTTATGACGGGTGCAGCAACCTGGGGTCAAGTGGTCCCATTTTGCGACCTTCTGACAAGCAAAGTCCGTCCCCATAATTCACTTAAGAACCGTGCTATTGACTAAAGAACTGGAGGGATTCACTTAGCAGCTAGGTTGCTAACTTACCAATGGCCGTGATTTGCTTAACATTCGTGGCAAGAAAGGTCGTAAGACGGGGCAAACCACATTCTCAACCATGTAAAGGATTTAATATGAAAAACCGAAGCTACTGTTTAATATTCTTTATCAAATTATGTAATCAAAGGTTGAGTTTTGAGACTGTCAGTGGTTCCTGACAGTCTCAAAATGGGTGAACAGTGCAGTCAGGCAGTAGGGAAAGTGAGTACAACGCTTGGCTGCATAGCTAGAGGTATAACAAGCAGGAAGAGGGCGATTGTGATCCCGCTATATAGAGCGCTGGTGAGACCCCATTTGGAATATACTGTGTTCAGTTCTGGAGACCTCACCTACAAAAAGATATGGATAAAATTGAACGGGTCCAAAGACGGGCTACAAGAATGGTGGAAGGTCTTAAGCATAAAACTTATCAGGAAAGACTTCATGGACTCAATCTGTATAGTCTGGAGGACAGAAGGGAAAGGGCGGGGGACACGATTAAAACATTTAAATATGTGAAAAGGTTAAATAAGGTTCAGGAGGAGAGTGTTTTCAATAGGAAAGTGAACAGGAGAACAAGGGGGCACAATCTGAGGTTAGTTGGGGGGAAGATCAGAAGCAACGTGAGAAAATATTATTTGACTGAAAGAGTAGTAGATGCTTGGAACAAACTTCCAGCAGACGTGATTGGTAACTGAATTTAAACATGCCTGGGATAAACATATCCATCCTAAGACAAAATACAGTAAATAGTATAAGGGCAGACTAGATGGACCAGGAGGTCTTTTTCTGCCATCAATCTTCTGTTTTTAATCCAAGGAAGGAGGAGGCACTATGGCTTGAACTCAAGAAGCAGGAGAAATAATAAATGGCCGAGAAGTTAAGCTACAGATTATTTGGTTTAATAATTTGGTATAATAATCTGAAATTAATTGGTGGGGCTCTCAGATGACAAAAATAGATTTTTTTCAGTAGAGGCAGCAGTAGGGAAAGAATGCATAACTATAATACAGTAGCAGGTTGGTATCTTTAAAAATACAGAATAATAAGACATAGAACAAAATAAAGAAATGATAATAATTTTAGAATGGGGTGCTGTTAGATTAAAAGCGGGGTAGAAAATTTCAGTCTTGTCAACTATGATGTGAGTAACGAGAAGCAGTCAAGAGAAGGTAAAAGAGGGAGGAAGTAGGAAGTGAAGAGAGAAGAAAGAAGTGAAAGAAAGCAGAAGAGGGAGAGAAGATAGATGGAGGGATGGAAAGAAGAGGAGAGAAGGAGAAATAAAATTAAAAGAGGAGAGAAAGATGGAGGGAGGGAGTGCAAAGGACAGACTGAAGAAATGGAATGTAGCATTGGTGCAAAGCAGGATACTGGTTTATGATTGATTGGTTTAAGTGTATGTATACTGCTAAAAAATATAAAGGGAACACTCGAACACATCCTAGATCTGAATGAATGAAATATTCTCATTGAATACATTGTTCTGTACAAACTTGAATGTGCTGACAACATGTGAAATTGATTGTCAATCAAGGTTGCTTCTTAAGAGGACAGTTTGATTTCACAGAAGTTTGATTTTCTTGGAGTTATATTGTATTGTTTAAGTGTTCCTTTTATTTTTTTGAGCAGTGTATATCACTGATTTATCTCAAGGTATGTGTATATTGATGTATGGATGGAGTTTGTGGAGAAAAATAAAAATAAAATTAAAAACACCCCTTTCAAACAACAAAACAAAACCCATCCTAAAACTTTGGGCTCCAAAGCTTCCAACCAGCTGCCTTCCAACCAAACGAATAGCAAAGGGAATTAAAGTTGATTTTAGGAATTCCTATTCTTCCCAGCTGTTTAGGAAAGCAATGTGGAAAATGTTGTTTGAAGAATTTGGGGAGGGGCATGCAAAGGAAGGATGGTGGAAGGGGGGCAAGCTCTTCTTGGCATGACGGTGAGTTCTGTCGGTGTCTTATGGTCTTCGGTTTCCCAATCTAGCTTTCCCCTCTCCCTCGGCAGGTATTTATCGTAGAGGCCTTGGGTCGAAGGGTTTTGCTTTTGGCTGGTTTTGGAATCTGCTGTGCCGCCTGTGTGGTGTTAACAATAGCACTGACTCTCAAGGTATGTTTTTTTAAAAAGGCATTTTACTGGGTTTGAAGGGAAGAGAATCAGAGTGGTTCACTTTGGGGATGGGGGAAACCCCAGAATTTTAGCCCAGATTCTACCATGGCATGCTTCCTTCCTTTAATGCAGGAAAGGCGCAAAGCGATGCCGGGGGGGGGCACGTGACCTAGGGAATGTGCTTTTTTTGCAGCAATGAGTAGGGGGTTTTTGCACTAAACAATAGCACACAACACAGGGTAGGAGATATAAAGTACATATAGCAAGCCCTTAAGAGACACCATGGAAAAATATTTAACAGGGATGAAAAGAAAGGAGGAGAGAGATGGAGACAATGAGACAAACGTAAGTCTCCCGAAAGCTAAGACGAGGAAATATAATGAAGCGTATGTAGTGCTTGGCTTCACTGGGACTATGGTCGGAGACGAGGAAATACCGCTATGTTTGCTGTATCTAAAAGTGTTGGCAGCAGACAGCATGATGCCAAAGAAATTAAGGTGTCGCTTAAACACATTACACCCCAATCACGCTGATAAGCTGCTTGAGTTTTTTCAGCGAAAATGTACTGAACATTGCAAAAATTCATCCCGATGGAGAGTTGAGAGGGGGGCACAAAATGTTTACTTCTTCCTGGGGGTGGCGTTACAGAAAATAATTGAGAAACACTGCTTTAATGAGATGTGGGCTTGGAGGAAGAATTGCAGAATAAAGTAAGGTTGGTGGGACCCAGGGGAAGAGCCTTCTCTGTGGCGGCTCCGACCCTCTGGAATCAGCTCCCTCCAGAGATTAGAACTGCCCCCACCCTCCTTGCCTTTCGTAAACTCCTTAAAACCCATCTCTGTCGTCAAGCCTGGGGGAACTGAAACATCTCCCCCTGCCTATGTAGTTTTTTGTGTATGATATGACTGTATGTATGTTTTCATATATTGGGGTTTCTTGTTTTTTAGACTTTTAAAATGTATTATTGTTATTTAGATTCTAACTATTAGATTTGTCATTATATATTGTTTTTATCATTGCTGTAAGCCGCCCCGAGTCTACAGAGAGGGGCGGCATACAAATCTAATAAATAATAATAATAATAATAATAATAATAATAATAATAATAATAATAATAATAATGGGTATTGGAAGTATCTCGGAACGAACCCTCGTTTTCCAGCTAGCGAAAGGAAAGGAAGGATTAAATACTTCCAAGCCTTCCAAGATTCCCCCCTCCCCCCAAGATACCCTTACAATAAAGATACAACTAGTATTCCTGAAATACCTCTTTTTGAGAACAATAGAATCACTTGCTCAGTTGTCTCTCCATCCATCATCATCTTCAGAGCTGGAGAGGGACCTTGGAGGTCTTCTAGTCCAACCCTCTACTTAGACAGGAAACTCTACACCACTTCAGACAAAACGGTTTTCCAACCTCTTCTTTTTAAACGCTTCCAGTGTTGGAGCATTTACAACTTCTGGAGGCAAGCTGTTCCATAGATTAATTGTTATGTCAGGAAATTTCTCCTTAGTTCTAAGTTGCTTCTCTACTTCTTTAGTTTCCACCCATTGTTTCTTGATCTACCCTCACATGGTTTGGAGAATAGCTTGACTCCCTCTTCTTTTGGGGCAATCCCTGAGATAATGAAGGCTGCCATCATGTGTCCCCTGGTCCTTCTTTTCATTAAACTAGACATATCCAGTTCTTGCAGCCATTCTTCATATGTTTTAGCCTCTAGTACCCTAAAATCATCTTTGTTGCTCTTCTCTGCCTTCATTTTCTAGAGCCTCCACATCTTTTAATTATTTTTTTTAAATTATTTTTACAAATAATTTATATTTTCAATTTTCTCCCAGGCAATTTCGTGGATGCCTTTCCTCAGCATTGCCTGTGTGATCATTTACGTTATGGGACACGCCATTGGAGCAAGTGAGTAGGGAGATTTGGGGGTGTATGCTCTAAGGTGGACACACAAAATGAACCTTCTATCTAAGTTGGCTTGTCAACGTATTCACAGCCCCCAGTCAATAACTAACTATGACATGTATTGTCTCTATAACACTGATTGTACTGGATATTATAAAATAAAAGAAAGGGCCCTTGAAATTTAGTTTCTTTGAATCAACCCTCCCCCTCATGTTTCTAGTCCTGAGTGATGGCAACATTAAGAGGTGGTGGCAAAATTTAACCTTTTCTCTTAGAAAAAAAAGTCAACTATTGCAATAGTGTGCTAAACTATTGCTGTGTGCTACATATACTGCTCAAAAAAAAAAATAAAGGAAACCCTCAAAGAACACATCCTAGATCTGAATGAATGAAATATTCTCATGGAATCCTTTGTTCTGTACAAAGTTGAATGTGCACAACAGCAGGTGAAATTGATTGTCCATCAGTGTTGCTTCCTAAGTGGACAGTTTGATTTCACAGAAGTTTGATTTACTTGGAGTTATATTGTGTTGTTTAAGTGTTCCCTTTATTTTTTTGAGCAGCGTATTACTGTGCTATATATTAGTGTGTGCTAAACTATTGCTGTGTACCAAATATTGCTGTGTGCTAAATAGTGGTCTATGTCAGTGTTTCCCAACCTTGGCAACTTGAAGATACCCGGACATCAATGCTGGCTGGGGAATTCTGGGAGTTGGAGTCCAAATATCTTCAAGTTGCCAAGGTTGGGAAACACTGGTCTATGTATTATGGTATTATGTAGAACTGTGTAATATTAATGGTTACTGCTCTGTGTATAGAATGGTATATGATTGGTTGACTTGGATATGTATGTAGCTGACTGTTTACTGATTAATCTATTCTATACATTGTAAATAATATTTATACTCTATTATTTAGTCTGTGTTATTGGCTAAACAACCACCACTGCCACATATATTATGTTTTTCTATTCAGGATTCTAACATTGGTTATAAGCCCAGTGTGGAATGCTGACAATTACCACACTATAGGCATCTAAGCTTCTAGTCCTCATGAAACAACCTCCACGGAGAGGTTGCAGGCAACATCTTGGGTTTGCAAGCTGAGCCAGGCATAAGAGGTGTGTGGGCTCTGTGTGTGTGTGTTGGATTTGCTTTCCTTGGATGAAGGACGCTCATTTCCCTTCTCCTATTTCCAAATTTCTTCCCTTTTCAGGCCCAATTCCGAGCGTTATGATCATGGAAATGTTCCTTCAGTCTTCCCGCCCAGCCGCCTTCATGGTGGGAGGTTCCGTGCACTGGCTGTCGAATTTCACCGTGGGGTTGGTTTTCAGCTACATGGAGGTAAAAAAATAACGTTTTTAAACTTTTTTGTTGTTTGCAATGGAGTGGGGGATTGGCCCCACATTCTGATCAATGTGTTTAAAACCGGGGTTGAAATGCTTCCGGTTTACTCATGCCAGTCGGCGGTCAAAAAGCGTGGGGTCCTTTTCCCTCTGCACATGCCCAGAATGCTTTGCACATATGCAGATGGAGGTGCCTGGGTGGGCGGAGCCTCACACTGACTTTGTGACTGGCTCTCCAATCAACAGGCATGAGTGAACCGAGAGGATTTCATCCCTGGTGTAAACATGTAAAAATAGAGGAGTGATGCGGTGGCCTAGTGATGGAACCGTCTCCTCACAATCGGGAGGCTGGGAGTTCAATCCGAAGTAGAGGCAGATATTTCTCTCTCAGGGCATCCTTGAGAATCGATCTGCTGAACAAAAACTCCGCAACGGCTACAGGAAAGGCATCGGGCCATTAAAAAACACTCTGCTAGCTCCAGTTCAGTTGCCCGGACTCTGCATTTTTGCACCGGTGTTATTAACTTCACAATGGCAGTGGTTTGCTTAACAATGGTCTTCCTTAGCCACAGAAAGTTTGGGCTCCATTGTGTCTCAAATCAAGGATTGCATGAAGTTTAGATCGGCGGCCAAGTCTTAGGTCTGAATTGGATCCTTGCGAAACCCAAAACCCTGTTTGATTTTGAACCAAAGGTTTTCTCCCAAGAAGTTTCCTCCCCAAATGAAAATATTTTGCAGAGCTGCCGACTGATGCAACTTCTATTTCAGTGATGGTGAACCTCTTTTTTGGATCGTGTGCAAAAGAGGGGGGAAGGGGGGTCACGTGTGCATGCCCACACCTATAATTCCATGTACCCCCGCTGCATATGTGTGTGTGACCCTTTCTGCTCCCATCACACAGTGGCACACCCATTTTTTTTTGCTCTCCCCAGGCTCCAGAGCCTTTCTAGGAGCCTGAGGTGACAAAAACAGCCTTCCCCAATCCCCCGGAGGCTCTCGGGAGGCAGAAAATGGCCCATTTGCCAACTTTAGGTTGAACCGGAAGGCATGGTTTTTTTGCTCTCCCCAAGCTCCAGAGCCTTTCTAAAAGCCTGAGGAGAGCGAAAATGGCCTTCCCCAATCCCTCCGGAGGCTGGAAACAGCCTGTGGGCCCAGAAGGCCCGAAAATCGGCCTGCCAGCATGCATATGTGCACTGGACATGAGCGTGCGTTGCTCCATGTGTGGCGCCCATGCCATAGTTTTGCCACGACGGTTCTATCTTCTCTTACAAAATGTCTCCCTTCTCTTTGTCCCTTCTCCAGCAAGGCCTGGGCCCCTACTGCTTCCTTCTTTTTGGTGCCGTCTGCTTGGCCACCACGATCTACATCTTCCTCATTGTCCCCGAAACCAAAAACAAAACCTTTATGGAGATCAACCAGATCATGGCCAAAAGGAACGGTACCGAGGATCAGGACGAGAAAGATGAGCTGAAAGATTTCAACGCCGTTTCCGTACCGTACATCATGAAAATGGACGGGGAGAGAAACAGCGCGTTGTAAGGCCTCGGCAACCACCGAATTTCCCCGTGTTAAATAAACCCACCAAACTCTCTTCCTTAAACACCTCCGCTTTGCAAGTTGCCTCTTCTTGCTGTTGGGGCAAAAGGCACACTCAAAAACTTTAAAAATTATATATTTCAAGGAGAAACGGGGTAACCAAGTGTTGCCGTTTTTTACCGCCACCTGTTGCCTTCCAAGGTGGGACCGGAATTAGTGGGATTTTTGGTGGAATAAGAAATTGGAAGCGATTCAGCTAATATCGATGCATGCTTGAAAAAAAGAAGCCTTTTCGATCCGATGGACTATGAAAAAATTTATCAGTATTTTTTGTTGTTGTTGAATTAGAGGGGATGCATTTGGGGCTCTCTATGTGGGGGCATGTAAATAATTTCCGTTTAATAATGCTGGGGCTTCTGTTCTTAGATAACACCCTCATTTAACTGGGGAAAGAGAATCCCCCCCATTGCTTAAATTTGGGGGGTACATTTTTAAACATATATACAGTGGTACCTCAAGATACGAACCGCTCGTCTTACGAACAACTCGTGATACGAACCCGGGGTTCAGAAAAATTTTGCCTCTTCTTACGAACTTTTTTCGAGTTACGAACCGGCGTTCGGAGACTGCTGGGAAGCCACGCGGCTGTTTTAAAAGGTGACAGCCGGGCGGTGGGGCTTCCCAGAAGCCTCCCGAACGCCGGTTCGTAACTCGAAAAAAGTTCGTAAGAAGAGGCAAAATTTTTCTGAACCCCAGGTTCGGTTCGGGAGGTTGCTGGGAAGCCCCCCAGCGCGGCTGTCACCTTTTAAAACAGCTGCGCGGCTTCCCAGCTGTCTCCGAACGCCAAATGCGGAAGTTCAGGTTTGGCGTTCGGCTTCGGGAGACAGCTGGGAAGCCACGCAGCTGTTTTAAAAGGTGACAGCCGCGCTGGGGGGCTTCCCAGCACCCCCACGAACCCCGAACTTTTGCCGAACTTCCGGGTTCGGGGTTCGGGGGGGTGCTGGGAAGCTCCCCAGTGTGGCTGTGACCTTTTAAAACAGCCGCGCGGCTTCCCAGCTGTCTCCCGAAGCCGAACGCGGAAGTTCGGGTTTGGCGTTCAGCTTCGGGAGACAGCTGGGAAGCCGCGCGGCTGTTTTAAAAGGTCACAGCCGGGCTGGGGGGCTTCCCAGCACCTCCCCCGAACCCTGAACTTTTGCCGAACCTCCAGGTTCGGGGTTCGGGAGGTTGTTGGGTAGCCCCCCAGGCCGGCTGTCACCTTTTAAAACAGCTGCGCGGCTTCCCAGCAGTCGCCGAACGCCGTTTTTTTGCGGGGGGGGGGGGGGTTTGGTTGCACGGATTAATTGACTTTACATTGTTTCCTATGGGAAACAATGTTTCGTCTTATGAACCTTTCGTCTTACGAACCTCCTCCTTGCACCAATTAAGTTTGTATCATGAGGTATTACTGTACCTCTCTTCCGCGGCCCTTGAAGATGTGTTAGATTAAATGCCTTAGTTACATAAAATGAAAAAAAAAATGCTTTGCAGGTGTGTGAAATTCAAAAGGTCATTTTTCCCAGTCAGGCGCATGTGTGCGTGAGATTTTGGCAAAAAAAAATTTGCTTTCACGCATGCGCAGAATATGAAGGCATGTTTTTTTTAAAAAAAGGCATTTGATTGAGTTTGAAGGGAAGAGAAGCACCAAAACCACAAATACACACACGCATCCCCTCACAAGATTTGGCTTCCTACACATGCGCAGCAGCAAAATCTCAGAGAAGCAAAATTTCTCAGCAAGCAAAATCCTGTGAGGGGGTGCGCAAGAGAAAGATCTTTCAGTGTTTTGTTTTTGCTTCCGCACATGCCCAGAAGCAAAAAATCACCAAAATCTCTCTCACACACGCGTCCTCTCACAAGATTTTGCTTCCTGCGCATGCGCAGCAGCAAAATCTCACTGGGAAGCAAAATTTCACAGGAAGCAAAATCCTGTGAGGGGGTGCGCAAGAGAAAGATATTTCAGCATTTTGTTTATGCTTCCACACATGCGCAGAAGCAAAAAAAAGCACCAAAATCTCCCTTACACAAGCGTCCTCTCACAAGATTTGGCTTCCTGCGCATGTGCAGAAGCAAAACCTTACTGGGACGTGCCCCCGCAGCAGAAGCAAAGGTGCGTGCACAGCTCAATATTTGCTACCGGTACGCCGTCCTTATCTGTACCACTAGCAACCCAATACTGTCTCCTGCAAGTGTTCCTTTTCTACCGCAACATTCAAGAGAAACACTTCTAAATCAAACAAACCTTCCTCATCTTTTTGTTTTGGGTCCCAGGTGTGTTAAAAAAAATTGACAGGAAAAGCTCCTCTGAATGTAGAAAGCTAACTTTTGCAAATTACAATCCACACATTTGAGAAATAGTCAAGAGAACGTTGTACGTGTCTTTAAATAATGTTTTGTGTTTGTGTGGGGTTTTTTAAAATTTTGTTTACACTGGGTATTTTTTCCATTAAGTATGGGGGAATTATACTTTGCACAAAGAGGTGTATTTTATTTTATTATTTTGAGTGCTGCGAAATAAAATAGTTGTTGCATAAAAACGTGGAAAAAGGTAAGAGTGTTTTATTCCGATCTTATTAGCTTGGGTTGGATTCCTGCACTGAGATATATTTAGAGAGAGAAACCACTTCCGAAAAGGATAAATCAAATTTTGAGGTTCACAGAGTTCATTGCATAAAAAGTACATTTGAGAGATATATATATTTTTAAAGTAGTGAGGGAAACCTACAATTTAAGAATCGTCAATGTCCCTTCCATTCAGCTTGGTTGTTATCCGACTACAATGCTTGTCAGATGAATAATACCGAATAATTGGATCACTGAATTGTTTATTGAAAGGGTGGTGAAGATATAAATTTAAGAAATAAAAAAATAAGGTTTGAACTGGTGGAGAATTTATTGACGCCCCACAACCAGCAAGCCACAAATGGAATGGTTTTATGTCATGCAGGCTTTTAAATTTCAATTATTATGATTATTATTAGCAGGCTTTGATTATGATTATTATTAGCAGGTTTCGGTGGCGAGCAAATACTCTGGACAATTAGTTCACAATCTTTGGTTCATCCTTACTATTGACCCCCCCCCCCTCTCCTCATTGTCTAATACAAAGGTGGGAGGGAGAGTTTGACCTCCTTTGATGGACCCCAACCCATTAATTTTGGGGTAGACCTGCGACATTCCAGCTCTGGATTTCCCAACCTTGCACAAAAAGACTGTGTTCACACCATACGTGTGGGTCAGTAGATTCTGGTCCTACCCCTAAGTCCTTACTGGATGGAAGTGCACTCGAGTATTTTATTTTTTCCGGCCTGTAAAACGAGCGGATTTCAACTCCCAGAATCCCCCAGCTTCTGAGGAACCCTAACACAGTGTTTCCCAACCTTGGCAACTTGAAGATATTTGGACTTCAACTCCCAGAGTTCCACAGCCAGCGAATGCTGGCTGTGGAATTCTGGGAGTTTAAGTCCAAATATCTTCAAGTTGCCAAGGTTGGGAAACACTGCCCTAACGGAAGATAATGGAAGCCAGGAAGTAAAGCTGGGGAATTCTGGGAGTTGAAGTTCACCTCTTACACGCACTGAGTCCAAGCATGGGCAAGATGCAAAGATTTGGGGAAGGAAGGAAGCCTTTTTTTCATAGAGACCTCAAAAACTAGGCCTTGATTCACCTACAGCTGGTGTCAGGGCCTAGCGTCACCCCGCCATAGAGGGACATGTGCGTTTCCCCCCAAGCCACGATGTCGCCTTTCTGCTGGCTGTGTTTGCAGAGGGTGAGCTCCTGGATGTCGTTTTGGTCCAGCAGCCAACTCCAAAGGTTGACATGGCTCATCCATCCGGAGAAGGCATCGGCGAAGACGTCCAACATGGCGTTCTTCCGCTTCCCCAAGATGGGTGTCCCGCCGCTCTGGATGATGTAGTTTTTCTGAATGTTGCGGGCGGTGCCTACGGCGCCATTGACCCACAGGTTGATGGTGCCCGAGCTGGAGACCCAGGTGACGCAGTGGTGGACCCAGTCCTCTGCCCGACGATGCAGGTCGAATTGCACGAACTTGCCCCCGATCCACACGCCCACCGCCATGCCGACGCTGATGACCAACTCGTTTTCGCTCTCAGGAGTGGAGTAGAAGAGGACTGTCTGGCGGCCCTGGTTGCTATTCTGGACCCAGAAGCAGAGGGTGAAGATTTTCAGTTGCATGGGCTTCAGGGGGACGATTGTCACGTAGCTGGCGGTGTTCTCCAAGGGGAAGTGGAAGGCTTGCAAGCTGAGCTGGTGCTGACCTGGAATAAACAAACAGGCACGGTCAGGTTCGCTTGGTCCTTGAGCTGGCCAACCAGTGGGAAGGGACTAATTTTATTTAAGGCTTCCCCTTGAGTTGATCCTTGGAAGAACCCAGGAAAACCCTTGTTTATAAGTTGTCCTTGAGTTGATCCTTGGAAGAACCCAGGAGAAACATAGGTGGTCCTTGAGTTGATCCTTGGAAGAACCCAGGAGAACTTCTTGTTCATAAGTTGTCCTTGAGTTGATCTTTGGAAGAACCCAGGAGAACCTCTTGTTTATAGGTGGTCCTTGAGATGATCCTTGGAAGAACCCAGGAGAACCTCTTGTTCATAGGTGGTCCTTGAGTTGATCCTTGGAAGAACCCAGGAGAACCTCTTGTTCATAGGTGGTCCTTGAGTTGATCCTTGGAAGAACCCAGGAGGATCTCTTGTTCATAAGTTGTCCTTGAGCTGATCCTTGGAAAAATTTAGGAGAATCTCTTATTTATCGGTGGTCCTTGAGTTGTCACCTTTAGAGCCCTTCATGGCTTCTGACCAGGCTATCTGAGGGACCGTCTCTGGCCAGTCACATCACCTGTCCCATTAGGACAGGGAGACAAGGAATGTTGTGTATCCCATCCCACTTGGCAAAACCCAGAAGATGGACCTTCTCTGTGGTGGCTCCCTCCCTTTGGGAAATCATCTCTGCAGAAATTAGACTGGCCTCCGCTCTGGCACTCTTTTTTGGAAGGCCCTGAAGACATGGTTCTGCCAGCGGACCTGGGGAAACAAGAGTATGAGGAAGCCCATTCATCCATCCATCCATTCATTTGACTTATATGCTGCCCTTCCCGAAGACTCAGGGCAGCTCACAAGTCTGAGATACATGAGGCTGGAGACAGTCCCCTAGGTAACTTGGTCCTAAGCCATGTATGATTTTATAGGTAACCATCAACACTTTGAATTGCGTTCGGAGACCAACCAGCAGCCAATGCAGCTCGTAAAGTGATGTAGATAAATGGGCAAACCTAGGTAAGCCCACGATGACTTTCACGGCTGCATTTTGGACAAGCTGTCATCTCCAAACATTCTTCAAAGTTAGCCCCATGTAGAGAGCGTTGCAGTAATCAATCCTCAAGGTGATAAGTGACTGAGAGACTCCCTGTCCAAATAGGGCCGCACCTGGTGCACCAGGCGAACCTGTGCAAACACCCTCCCTCACCACAGCTGAGAGCTGGTGTTCTAAGCTCAGCTGTGGGTCGAGGAGGAGCTTATTTAATTGTATACTCTTACTGTGTGTGCGCGTCTGCTGGATTTTGTGTTTTTACTATCTGTAAGCTGCTTAGGAGTGGCTGAGATCGAGCAGGCAGCTACGTATATAAATTCTCTAAAATAAATAAATATTTGTGAAATTCTCCAACCATATAGACTTCTCCCAACCCAATGGACCCGGAAGGAGGGCACAGACAAAGAAGGGGCAGAAGAGAAGGAAGACAGGTTGCCTCCAAGACTCAAAACAGCCTTGCTTCCTGGCTTCCATGTGTCATCCAGAATTGTTCTGGTGGCATCCTTGATTTTTCCCAGCCAGGTCGGGAAAGAAGGTTGTCTGAATGCACTTAGGTCAACAAAAGCAAAGGAGGTGCTCCTTACCAGGTTTGCCTATGACATCCAGAAGATACTTCTTCATCTCCTGAAGACTACTCTGTATCTTATTCAGCTTACTGGAGATGCTCTCAGGCCGACACCTTCCTAAAACGACAGAGAGGTATAGTTTGTTTGTTTATTCGATTTATTAATCAGACTTCTATGCTGCCCTTCTCCTGGTTCTCAGGGCAGCTCCCAACAAAGAATGCAATATAAGATCTTGGAAAAGTTAAGAAGGGGGCCTGTGTAACAGAAAGGGTCTACTTTGGAGAAGAGAAGTGAGCAGGGAGGGGTCTACTCTAGAGTAAAGGTCTACTTAGAAGGAAGACAAGCAAGGACCCAGAGCAGTAGCAATAGTGGGTTCTAAAACCTACTGTTGGGTTTTAGAAACCCACTGAAATAATTCTGCAAAGGAAGCGTTCCCCCATCTTAAAATCTGGATATAGGAAGTTGGCTTTCCTAGGAAAATGAGATACTGTATAGTGTTCCCTCGATATTCGCGGGGGACGCGTTCCGAGACTGCCCGCGCAAGTCGAATTTCCGCGAAGTAGAGATGCAGAAGTAAATACACTATTTTTGGCTATGAACGGTGTCACAAGCCTTCCCTTAACACTTTAAACCCCTAAATTGCAATTTCCGATTCCCTTAGAAACCATGTTTATTTATTAAAGTTTATTAAAAAAAATATTTATTAAAGGCAGACAAAAATTTGCCGATGACCATGACATCATCGGGCAGGAAAAAACGTGGTATAGGGAAAAAATCCACAAAGTATTTTTTAATTAATATTTTTGAAAAACTGTGGTATAAACTTTTCGCGAAGTTCGAACCCGCGAAAATCGAGGGAACACTGTATTGTAGGAAATATTAAAAGGGCAAAATATTTCTGCTAAAAGAGAGGCAGAAACTCAGCCTCCAAAGGGCCATTAAGGGCTGTGCCAGTCTATTCTTCATAACTAAGATCTACCTCCTTAAGCAGAGCCAGAGTAGGAATTGCCCTTTCATTACATCATCACCCAGCAAGGGTCAACCAAGCCTGGGCCTCAAAAGACAACCTACAAAGTTACCCCTGCATAAGCTCATGGGAGTCTGACAACCAATCAGAACACAAGCTTATATTCAAAACCTAACAGAGGGCATAAAACCCAGGCATCCCCAGCATCTTGGTCCTCCCCCCCCCTTTTTTTGCCCTGGATCTGAAGTCATGTGATCCAGTCCACCAATAAACCGTCTTTCCAATCAGCCTCCATGTTTCCGGTGTCTTTCACTTCACTTGGAACTGAACCTAGATGGATGTTTCTTCCAATGTGGGAATGTGTGCTGGTCAGGGGTGAAATGCTGCTGGTTCTCTTATGCCTATTGATCGTCGGAGCGCCAGTCGCAAAGGGGGCATGAGGCTCCGCCCACCCGCCTGAGTGCCGCCATTTAGGGTTTTTTTTAATCCTCTGCACATGTGCAACGCATTCTGTGCAGTGATGGGCCCCAGCCGCTATGAATGGGATCGGCGATCCATTAGGATTTTTTGATGGGTTCTGTAGGCCGGCCTGGCTGCTCGTGCGCCCAACACATGTCCACCCGCCCGTATGAGATTTCACTTCTACGCATGCACCTGAAGCGAAATCTCACATTAGGATGCTTGCGTGGGTGAGATTTCAGCAAAAATTGCCAAAATCTCAGCCGCAGGAACCTCCTCACATGAGATTTTATTTCGGGTGCAATGCGCAGCAGCAAAATTCACGCGGGGGGTGCGCACACACATGTCGGGCGCCTGCATGCCCACTCAGAATTCCATACCAGTAGGAAAAAGCAAGTGGAGACCTTCGTTGAATCTGCGCATCCGCAGAGGGTAAAAACCCAAATGGCCGTATCCGGGAGGGTGGGCGGAGCCTCCCGCTCCCTTCGCAACCGGCTCTCTGACGACCAATAAGCACGAGCGAACCGGGAGCATTTCACCGCTGGTGCTGGTCCTATCCAAGATGTTGGGATGTCCCTTGAGAGGTGGGCGGCATACAAATTTTTATTTATTTATGTATTTATTTATTTATTATAAAATATCGTTATTAATTATTAACATTAAAAAAAGACAAAACAAATACAGAGATTTAAACTAAAGGCAAAAACAAAACATACAAACATAAATTTGCCAACTTACTTGTTGGCATTGCAACTACAGTTTTCTAACTATTATTTTCTATATTCATTTATAAAAATCTTGGCCATATTAATTTCATACTTATGTCCAATATTTAAAAAAAGAGTAACAAGGAGTAACAAGATTGCTAAAAGATAATATCTTTGACCGTGATATGAATTGTAGGGATTGTGTAAGCCAAATATTAGATATGCTCTAGGATATACAGAAATAGTTATCTGAATAAGCATGATGAAAATTTGCCCAGAGACAGTGATTCACAGGATAGTCATGAACTTTGGACAGACTAAGAAAAATTCCTCAACAGCGCTCATGGCACGAGATAAGACACTAACGGTGTGATTGGCTAGCAACTCAGCCACCGATACCGTGTTTCCCCGAAAGTAAGACACTGTCTTACTTTCTTTTTACCCCCAAAAGCCCCACTACGTCTTATTTTCGGGGTATGTCTTACATTGGAAAAAAATTGAAAGGGTCCTTTCAGCGGCGCAGCAGCGAGGAGGTGAAGATTGGGGTTTCCCCTTTGCGTGGGCAGCAGCCCTGGCGGCGATCCTCTCGGCGGCGCAGCAGCGAGGAGCCGAAGATCGGGGTTTCCCCTTTGCGTGGGCGGCGGGGAAGACCCAGGGAAGGTTTCTTCGGCCGCCCAGCAGCTGATCTTCTCGGCAGCGCGGCAGCAGCCCTGGCGGCGGTTCCCTCAGCAGGGAGAGGCATGCGGCTGCCGAGCAGGTGGGAGAGCTCGGCGGCAAGGCACAAAGGATTTCCCTCGGTGCACGCGTGGAGCCGCCTCGCTGGCCGCTTGCAGCCGAGCCTCGGCAAGACTCGGTTGCTGGGACGAGGCTCGGCTGCAAGCCGCCGCCCGCTCGGCTCGCTTCGGACCAGCGCCGTCCTTCGCTTTGCCAAGCCGGGGAAGAGGCGGTGGCGCCGCGGCGAGGCGGAGGGCACGCGGGGAGCTGCCGGAAAGGAGGCGGGCGAAGGAGGGCGCAGCTCCGGTCGCTCGTCTCGGAGCCGGTCGGCCTCGCTGGCCGCTTGCAGCCGAGCCTCGGCAGGACTCGGTTGCTGGGACGAGCGCCTTCGCTGCAAGCCGCCGCCCACTCGGCTCGCTTCGGACCAGTGCCATCCTTCGCTTTGCCAAGCCGGGGAAGAGGCGGTGGCGCCGCGGCGAGGCGAAGGGCGCGCGGGGAGCTTGGAAGCGATGTCATAGGGCTCCCCCCCGGCAATACCCCCGTGTTTCCCCGAAAGTAAGACATATGTCTTACTTTCGGGGTACGGCTTATATTAGCCGACCCCCCTGAAACCCCCGATACGTCTTACAATCGGGGGTGTCTTACTATCGGGGAAACACGGTAGGTGCATAAAGTGAGAAGTTAGTAGCCTATTATAAGCTGTAGATGATATTCTTTGTAACCAATTAAGAAGCTCAAAAGAAATAGCCTATGAAAACTTGTGCATTTAGAAGCCTTATTTTTGCATATAGAAATAGCCTATTAAAACTTGTGTATTCAAAAGCCTTATTTTTAGCCTATAGATTTGAAAACCTTATATTTGTAGCCTATAAGAAACGTATATTAGGAAAAATTAGACTTGTATTTAGCCAATAGAAAATTACCAGTTGAAACCCCTCATTTGCATATGAAGGGTATAAAAGAAGCATACTTGTAACAATAAAGCTTTGTCACTTTACCCAGACCATTGACTCCGTGTTTCATTGGTAAGCACTAGTAATGGTTTCAGGATCGGGCCTCGTAAAGTGAACCATCACAGGGTTGTCGAGACCCCCGTCCAGCGGGGATCGCGTCTCGTCAAGTGGTGAACCCCAACGGTGACCGATTGGCCTTAAGGACATCGCTGAGGGAGCAACGCTTGGATCACGCATCTCAGCGCACTCAACCTCCCATCTCTTACCAAGTGCACAAATACGTAAGTATGGGAGTAAGGCTGTCTTTGGAACAGGAACTTCATGTTCGGGAATTAGGACAGATAGTTGAAGCTAATAAAACTAATTTAAAAAAGAAAGGGCAATATCCCACAAAGAAGGGATTGGCCAAATTATTATTATATATCTGGCAAGAATGTCCAAGTTATCCTCATAAAGGAACATTACAAACTGAGACATGGACAAAAATAGGTGAATATTTACATAAAGAACCAAGGGCGCCTCCACCTATTTTATTAACATGGAAAGTTGTTTTAACAGCCCTAAGGCTACATTACGATGAGGAGACTATAACATATGATAGCCATAAAGAAGCCTTTAAAGAAGCTAGCGCACCTCCTGAATATGAGGAAGTAGAAGCTAAAAAGATGAATAGATCTAATGAGGTGGTAGAAACCATATACCCTGTAACCACACTTAAAACAGAGAAGGGAGCGTTAATGACGGGAATAGAACTGGCCAGAAAAGATCCCTCAGCTTCAATTGACGATTTAGAAACCATGTCAGCATATGAAGGGTATAAAAGAAGCATACCTGTAACAATAAAGCTTTGTCACTTTACCCAGACCATTGACTCCGTGTTTCATTGGTAAGCACTAGTAATGGTTTCAGGATTGGGCCTCGTAAAGTGAACCATCAAAGGGTTGTCGAGACCCCCGTCCAGCGGGGATCGCGTCTCGTCAATGAATATTTAGAATTTTAAGTATTTTTTTTTTGGTTGACCCAATTGTACAATCTATTCCAAGTCTGGTAGAATTCTGTGTTGTCTTTTTGTTGAATTTCCATTGTCATTTTGTTCATCTCAGCGATTTCATAAATTTTTATTTATTCTATTTAAAGTTGATGGGATGTTACTTGACTTCCAAGTTTGCGTGAAGGTAATTATGGCCGCAGTAACTATATGTATTATTAAGTTTTTATTTATTTATTTTATTGTATGGATTAAATTTGTATGCCACCCTTCTCCGAAAACTCGGGGCGGCTCGCAGGATACAATGTAAAACAAAGCATATAAAACAAATCAAATAAGTTTAAAAAACACAGATAAAAGCCCCCAAGTTAAAATCCAAATAATAATAAATATATAAATGTTTTGTCCATCCTACTTTACACCCTTTGGGGGGAAGAGGAGGATGTCACTCATGCAATGTACCTTCAAACAGCCGAGGAGAGAAAGACGCCCTGACCACCCGCTGGTTGAGAGGCTGGATTTGACGGTAATCGTTCCTCAAAGTTGCGTTGTTCCAGTCCAACAAGGTGCTTTCCAACAGGTTGATCTGCAAAGAAGTAAATTTTGAAGGATGTGTGTGTGTGTGTGTGTAAAATATTCTTGCAGATAATGAAAAGGAAGGGAGACTACTATAGGTCTACTTTAGACTTATTTGCCCTCATCAGATAGCCACACTTTTACTGGGATTTGAACCTGGGGCTCTAGGCTACAGGCTCATCTCCTGTATCAGCTTGAACCATACATACATACATACATACGTACATACATACATACATACATTTATATTTCAAATCCAGGTAAAGGGTATGGCTAACTGATGAGTGTGGCTTGGAATAAATGTAAAAGCTTGTCAGGCTACTATTTAAAAAACCAGTATATTCAATGGCTGGGAGAGAATCAAACTGCTTTCTGCCTTTAAAATAAAGATTTAATTTCTTTTTTTGGTAAAGTAAACTCAGCACATATGTACCAAGACAAATTCCTTGTGTGTCCAATCACACTTGGCCAATAAAGAATTCTATTCTATTCTATTCTACTCAACTCGACTCAATTCGACTCTATTCCATGTACCTAGACTGCAAATAGCTATAGAAAGCAGCCCAGTTCACATAACTTAATTTACCTTAACATGGCTTGTTTGTTTTTGGGTAAGTGGGCTGTCTGAACTGAGCAACTGTGGCTTACAAAGTAGAACCACCGGTGTCATTTAAAAGCAAAACCAATTGTGTTATTCAGCAAACCATGGTAGTGTTTAGTGCAACATGTAGATCCAAACCACGATTGAATGCAGCCATAAACCTAAACCATGGTTCGATGCAATGCATTGGCAGTATATGGGGGAAATATTTGCTTACCTGGGTGTAAGACAGCTTGATAGGTGTGTCAAACACGGTCCAGATCACGTTCTCTGTACATGGCGGGGTGGTCAAGGAACCATGATAGCGGTAGAAATTGGAGAGGTTTTCTGGCAACATGGCTAAGGTATCCAGGCTATCGAGAGTGGTTGAGTGCCCTAAAAGAGAACAACGCACCCCTTGAGTACAGAAACAAACGAAGCAGCATTTAGGGATCTAAATGACCAATGGTTTAAACATTGCCTTTAGATTAGACTACAGTAGCATAAGGAAAGAATAGACTAGAATAGAATAAGAAGGAATGGAATAGAATAGAATAGGAGGAAAATAGTAATAGAATAGAATAAGGAAAGAATGGAATGGAATGGAATAGATTAGAAGTAGAATAGAATAGAATAAGTAAAGAATAGAATAGAATAGCATAGACTAGAATAGAATAGCATAAGAAAGAATGGAACGGAACGGAACAGAACAGAAGAAGAATAGAACAGAACAGAATAGGAGGAAAAATAGGAATAGAATAGAATAGAAAAAAATAAAAGAGTTGGAAGGGACCTTGGAGGTCTTCTAGTCCAGCCCCCTGCTTAAGGCAGAAATCCCTACACCTCTTTAAATTGAGATGTTTGGGAACCCAGGAGAAAAGGAAAGCAACAAGACGCACACTTTCTAAACACGGTACTCTTTGGAGATGGAAGATCGGGAATGCTGGGTTTTGTAGTCCCAACTGAGCCCAGGCTGCATGAAGCGATGTGCAAACCAAAGCATTTCTGCCCATCCGGCAAATTGCTATGTGGTCGGCAAAAAAAAAAAAAGCATTTGTTTATTATTTTCCCCTTCTTTCTAGATGGGATGCTTGAAACAGGTAAAAAAAAGTCTAGCATGGTTGGAATTCCAGCAGGTTTGGTGCCCCCTGGACTTCATATCCCATCAGCCCTTGAGCAGCACAGCCAATGGCAAGGAAATGTGGGAACTGCAGTGAAAGGCATCTGATTGGTGCGTATGGGAGAATCTCATTTGCATTTCTCCCCACCCTCCCCCCAAAAGTCCAGGCCTTACCTGAATACTTAATTTTGGCCAACTTGGCAATGAAGTCGCTGTAGTAAGCGTTCTCAAAATGGCTGCCCTGAAAACAAACACAATTAAGATAATTCTACGTCTATATTGCCTGACTCCCAATGACAAAGGAAACAGGTTTGCCCAATTCATGATTCCTCCCCCCCCCCCAAATACCACCACTTATCTTAGAAGATCCCAACTGTTCTTGGAAGGAAGGGGGGAAATGGTGTTATAA
>NC_091957.1:22482290-22534790 GCF_031021105.1 Erythrolamprus reginae | reverse complement strand
TCTCCAGTGAAGCCTTTGGAGCCTGGGGAGGGTGATACATGAGCCTACTAGGCCCACCAGAAGTTGGGAAACATGCCGTTTCCGGCCTCCAGAGGGCCTCGGGGGGGGAGCTGTTTTCACCCTCCCCGGGCATTGAATTTTGGGAGTGGGCACTCGCGCATGCGTGATAACACGTGCACACATTCTTTTGGCACCCGAGGAGAAAAAAGTTCACCATCACTGTTCTAGTTCTTCAACAACAAGCAGTCCTCGCTTGCAAATGGGAGCGGGATTTCCGTTACTAAGCAGAGGAGGTTTTTTAAGCGAGTCCGGCCTGATTTCACCACCTTTTTAAAACCACGGCTTAGTTGTTAGGTGAACCTGGCTTCTACCGTTGAATTTGCTTGTTGGAAGCCGGCTGGGATGGTCAGAACTCAGACTGGCGATCACCTGATTCTGGGGATGTAAATACTGTACATGCTGTATTGCCAATGAATTTTGAACAAGTGGTATTGGGAGGGATGGTCATAAGCGTAAGGACCAGTGAAGGTCACGTTTTAGTGCCATTGTAAACTTTGAACGGTAGCTAAACAGATAATTGTAAGCATAGTTCCCTCTAAGCTGAGCAGTGAGCAATCGCTCACTTAAAAATCATCATCAACTCAGAGTTTTCCAAACCTGCCCAGAAGCTGAGAGGGAAAGAGTGAGAGGGAAGGAGAGAGAGAGGAAGAGAGAGAAACAGATAGAAAAAAGAGAGGAAGGAAAAGAAAAAGAATGGGAGTAAGGAAGAGAGAAAGAAAATCAAAATTTAGTTTGAAACTAGCTCAACTATTTAAGTGGCATTTTGATATTGATAGAGTTGCCCTATTATGAGCTCACTGTTATAGACACAAAGTACAGTATTTTATTTTGAAATTCTCTGAGGCAAAACAGGGTGGGTTTTTTGTTTGTTTGTTTGTTTGTTTGTTTATTATTTCTGTGCCGCCCAGTCCCGAAGGGACTGCCACTCAGACACTATACTTTTCCGCTCACCCCCCAAAAAATTAGAGGGAACACTGATTGTAAGTCAAGGACCACCTGTAATGCAGGTCCTTGTAGTTTGGCTTACAACAGCTCATTTAGTGACCATTTAAAGTGCTACCTCTACCTACGAATGCCTCTACTTACGAACTTTTCTAGATAAGAACTGGGTGTTCAAGATTTTTTTTTGCCTCTTCTTAAAAACCATTTTGCACTTACAAACCCAAGCCTCCAAAACTGTAACCGGAAAAGGCAGGGAGAAGCCTCCGTGGGGCCTCTCTAGGAATCTCCTGGGAGGAAACGGCTGGAAAAGGCAGGGAGAAGCCTCTGTGGGGCCTCTCTAGGAATCTCCTGGGAGGAAACAGTGCCGGAAAGGCAGAGAGAAGCCTCCGTGGGGCCTCTCTAGGAATCTCCTGGGAGGAAACAGGGCCTCCACCTTCCCTGTCGTTTCCCCAATCACACACATTATTTGCTTTTACATTCATTTCTATGGGAAAAATTGCTTCTTCTTACAAACGTTTCTACTTAAGAACCTGGTCACAGAACAAATTAAGTTCGTAAGTAGAGGCACCACTGTGTTTGAGTTAAGATGATGATGTTCCCTCCCTCCTGTTTTGATCATCCTCTTCTTCCCCAGGTGGGAACAGGGTTACATACCTCGGCCATGTAACGCAACCCGTCGATCGTGTGTTCAGATCCACTGTTCTCTTTCTCCGTGCCGCCCCAGTGAAGGTGAAGTTGGAGAGCTGTGAATTTCCCGGGAAGACCTTTTATGATCTTCATGGACGAAGGAAGGTGTATGACCACTGGAAAAAGGGTGCACGGAAAGGAGAGAATCAGACCCACGCAGGTAGTCCTCAACTTATAACGGTTCATTTAGTGACCGTTTCCAAAGTTACAGTAGCGCTGAAAAAAAGAGACTTATGAATTAAGCCAGAAATTTGAGTTTAAAGACCCTGCAGAAACCAAGTTAATAGAGTTTTACTTAGAAACATAGAAGATTGACGGCAGAAAAAGACCTCCTGGTGCATCTAGTCTGCCCTGATACTATTTATGGAATTTTATCTTAGGATGGATATAAGTTTACCCCAGGCATGTTTAAATTCATCTGCGGAGAGGGGGGGCATACAAATCTAAATAATAAATAAATCCCAGCGACCGGTTAGGTCTCACAGTCGGCCTTCTCCGGGTCCCGTCAACCAAACAATGCCGTCTGGCGGGACCCAGGGGAAGAGCCTTCTCTGTGGGGGCCCTGACCCTCTGGAACCAGCTCCCCCCTGAGATTAGGATTGCCCCCACCCTCCCTGCCTTTCGTAAACTCCTTAAGACCCACCTCTGCCGTCAGGCATGGGGGAACTAAACATCTCCCCCCTTGCCCATGTTGTTTTGCCATTGATTGATTGACTGTGTGTCTGTTTTTATATACATTGGGATTGTTTTTATGAATTTATTAATTTTAAACTGTAATTAGATTGGTGGGCATTGGATTTGTTATTATGTACTGTTTTTTATTATTGTTGTGAGCCGCCCCGAGTTTGCGGAGAGGGGCGGCATATAAATCCAATAAATCTAAATCTAAATCTAAATAAAATAAAATAAATTCAGTTACTGTGGATTGACCAACCACGTCTGCTGGAAGTTTGTTCCAAGCATCTACTCCTCTTTCAGTCAAATAATATTTTCTCACGTTGCTTCTGATCTTTCCCCCAACTCACCTCAGATTGTGCCCTCTTGTTCTTGTGTTCACTTTCCTATTAGAAACACTTCCGTAGACATCCTTTTTTTTTTAACATCTGGAAACCCCCCCCCCCCCAAAAGGCTTTCAATATTTTCTGAACAAGATTGGCTCTCGAAGAAGTTGAGGCACAAAAAGCAAGTTTTCCTTTGTAGGTTGTGACTCTCAGACCACACACACGCGCGCACACAAACACAAAACACACATACACAGAAAACCAAACCTGCTTACTGAAGCTGCAATTATCCAAATAGTTGTATAATTACAGCAGAGCCTGGGGTTAAATTGGGGCTGTTAGTTCAGCGGCTTTATCAAGTTTTTGCAGAGTGGGAGGAAGATAAAACACACACACACACACACACAGCTAAAATAGTAATTCTCATTGGGGCCAAACTTTCTCTTGTGCGAAAAGGTCGGTAGAAAAAAACCCAAGGTTGAAAAAATGGTATGGAGGTCCAGACAGTGGTGGAATTCCTAGTTCTTAAATTACGACCACAATGGAGCCCGGCACCTGTTGCTAAGCAAGGCAGTTGTTAAAGTGACTCGTGTTACGACCATTTTTGGAAACAGTTGTTAAGCGCATCGTGGGGTCGTTAAGCAAATCTGACCTTCTCTCATAGACTCTGCTTCCCAGCTGGAAAGGTTGCAAATGATGTTGTAAGAACCTGGGATAGTGCAACTATCATAGATAGTTCATGACCTACAAAGCCCTACATGGCATTGGACCAGATTACTTACGGGACCGTCTTCTGCTGTATGAGTCCCAGCTACCGGTTAGGTCCCACAGAGTCGGCCTTCTCCAGGTCCTGTCAACTAGACAATGTCGCTTGGCGGGGCCTAGGGGAAGAGCCTTCTCTGTGGGGGGCCCAGTCCTCTGGAACCAACTCCCCTCAGAGATTCGTACTGCCCCCCCCTCCTCGCCTTTCATTAGACCCCAGCCTCTGGCCACTGAATGATTAGTATGCTTGGTTTGTATTTGAGTGAAGGAACATTGACGGAGAGGGGCGGCATACAAATCCAATTAATAATAAATAATAAATAAATAAATAGATACATGCCGGTTACCAACCCCACAAATTTTGATCATGTGACAGACACAGAGAGGCTGCAAGGGTTGAAATACACAAAACCGTAAGCCATTTTTTTCCGTGCCGTTAAACAAATAGTTGTACATCAAGGGCTATCATAATAATAATAATAATAATAATAATAATAATAATAACAACAACAACAACAATAACAATAATAACAACAACAACAGAGTTGGAAGGGGGACCTTGGAGGTCTTCTAGCCCAACCCCCTGCTTGGGCAGGAAACCCTACAGTACTTCAGACAGATGGGTTGTCCAACATCTTCTTAAAAACTTCCAATGTTGGAGCATTCACAACTTCTGGAGGCAGGCAGTTCCACTGATTTAACCGTTCTGACTGTCAGGAAATTCCTCCTTAGTTCCAAGTTGCTTCTCTCCTTGATTAGTTTCCACCCATTGCTTCTTTGTCCTACCTCAGGGGCTTTGGAGAATAGTTTGACATTCTCTTCTTTTTGGCAACCCCTGAGATATTGGAAGGCTGCTATCCTGTCTCCCCTGGTCCTTCTTTTCATTAAACTAGACATACCCAGTTCCTGCAACCTTTCTTCATAATGTTTTAGCCTCCAGTCCCCTAATCCTCTTTGTTGCTCTTCTCTGCACTTTTTCTAGAGTCTCAACATCCTTTTTGCACCGTGGCAACCAAAACCAGATGCAGTATTCCAAGTGTGGCCCTACCAAGGCCTTATAAAGTGGTATTAACACTGTGTGATCTTGATTCTTCTCCCTCTGTTAATTCAGCCTAGAACCATGTTGGCTTTTGGGCTGCTGTCGCACACTGCTGGCTCATATTTATGTGATTGTCTCCTAGGGCTCCTTCATGCAGTTACTGCCAGAGGAATTGGAAGATTTAATCCTGTGCTTCCAATAGGATGCAAGCGTTTTAATAAGATTATTTTATCAAAGAAGGTAAACCGAGATACCACTTAAACCGCAGTTACTACTCAAGGTATTGGAAAATTTAATCCCATGCTTTGAAGGGGATGCACGGGTTTCAATAAGATTATTTTATTGAAGAAGATAAACCAAGATACCACTTAAACTTTCGCCAGACCCATCCTCGAATACAGCTCATCTGTCTGGAATCCATACCGCATCTCGGACATCAACACCCTCGAAAATGTCCAAAGATTCTTCACCAGAAGAGCCCTTCACTCCTCCACTCGAAACAGAATGCCCTACGAAACTAGACTTACAATCCTTGGTTTAGAAAGCTTAGAACTACGATGCCTTAAACATGATCTAAGTATTGGCCACAAGATCATATGCTGCAACGTCCTGCCTGTCAATGACTGCTTCAACTTCAACCACAACAACACAAGAGCACACAACAGATTCAAACTTAATATTAACCACTCTAAACTTGACTGTAAAAAATACTACTTTAGTAATCGAGTTGTCGAAGCATGGAACTCATTACCAGACTCCGAGGTGTCATCCCCTAACCCCCAACATTTTACCCCTAGACTATCCACGGTTCCAGGTTCCTGAGAGGTCAGTAAGGGGCGTGCATAAGTGCACTAGCGTGCCTTCCGTCCCCTGTCCTATTGTCTCTCCTATATCTCCTATATCTCTTCTTCTATTCCTATATCCCTTCCCTATTCTTTCATTGATATATTTTATTCCTATGTCTTCTCTTCTATTCTTTCTCTGATATATTTTACTATGAGTATATCCTCTATAACCATTGTGTATTGGACAAAATAAATAAATAAATAAATAAATAAATAAATAAATAAATATTCCCTGGTAATTCCTGAATTTTTCCATTCGGTGGGATCGCAGTTTATTACTGCAAAATTCACTTTAGGTTTGAACCCGCAGCGCTCAGATTTCTTAGTGGTGCCTTATCCTTTCTCTCAGCGAAAGGTCCAGTTATATACTGCTCAAAAAAATAAAGGGAACACTCAAAGAACCCATCCTAGATCTGAATGAATGAAATATCCTCATTGAATACTTTTTTCTGTACAATGTTGAATGTGCACAACAGCCTGTGAAATTGATTGTCCATCAGTGTTGCTTCCTAAGTGGACAGTTTGATTTCACAGAAGTTTTGATTTACTTCGAGTTATATTGTGTTGTTTAAGTGTTCCCTTTATTTTTTGTTTGAGCACCAAAGGCCCACTGAACCCTCTCCTTTTCTAGTCTGCTTTTGAAATTAAAGCATTCCTGGGTTTTAGAGTACTATATCAGCAAGTTAAAAATACGGGTCGGCTGGGCGCTGTGATTGTCCCAAATTCTAGCAATATCGCCATTCATCCGTAATGTCAGATCTGGGCTTTTGTTGTTATTTTTTTCCTTCTCTCTCTCTCTCTTTTTTAATGCCTCGTGCATTTGTGCAAACTGCCTGGTCCTCTGTTGTTTCTGGCGTGCCCACCGGTGGATTGAGGAAATCAGCAGAAAATTAGCCAAACAGAATGTTAGAAGGGCATAAAGAAAATGATGACGGGAGGAGAAATGAGAATGGATCACGACCGGGGCCGCGTGCAAATTAAAACAAAAAACAAAAAAGCCAACGAACGGAACAACTTTGGTCGCAAATAACCTTTCTGCTGATTTTCTTTTAACGGGCGTCTGATAAACCTGGAAACCTTCCTGCGGGGAGGTTTAAAAATTAGGGTTCTCTGCATGACCCTAATCTGGAAATTGTATGTATGTATGTATGTATGTATGTATGTATGTATGTATGTATGTATGTATGTATGTATGTATGTATGTTTCTCTCTCTTCCTTCTTTCCTCTTTCTTTATCTCTCTCTTTGTCCTTCTTTCTATCTTCCTTCCTTCCTCTCTTTTTGCTCTCTCTTTCTCTCTCTCTTCCTTCCTCCCTATGTCTTTCTCTCTCCCTCCTCCCTAACTCTCTATCTACCTACCCACCTACCTATCATCTGTCTGTCTGTCTGTCCGTCCATCCATCCATCCATTCATCCATCCATCCATCCATCCATCCATCTACCTATTTATCTATCATGTCTATCATCTATCTATCTATCTATCTATCTATCTATCTATCTATCTATCTATCTATCTATCTATCTATCTATCTATCTATCTATCTAACTAACTAACTAACTAACTATCTAATCTACCTACCTACCTATCTACCTACAAATATGAAAATGTACAATATAAATAGTAAAAATAAATAACAAAACATAATAATAGCCCTTAAAACCATACATCCACTCAGTCATTCATGGTCCCAGACCAGTTGGAAAAGCCAGGTTTTAACAGCTTTCCGGAAGGCCGGTAGAATAGGGATAGTGAGGATCACCGGAGGCATTCGGTTCCAAAGTGACAGGGGCCGCCACGGAGAAGGCCCTTCCTTGCGGTCCCACCAACCGGCAATGTTTGGCAGATAGGACCTGGAGAAGGCCAACTCTGTGGGCCCTTATTGGCTGCTGGGAAGAAATTTCATCCTCTTCTCCCCAAGGGGTGGCTTCCATATACCTTCTCTACCGGTTTCGCATCACGATAGAAACGTGTTTATGAAATGACCCTCTGCACATGCGCAGAAGCCTCTGCGCCAGGTGTGGGTTCCACTTACCTTCGCCCACCAGTTTGCAAAGAAACATAGAAGACTGACGGTGGAAAAAGACCTCCTGGTCCATCTAGTCTGCCCTTATACTATTTCCAACTGGTATTTTATCTTAGGATGGATCTATGTTTATCCCAGGCATGTTTACATTCAGTTCCTGTGGGTTGACCAACCACGTCTGCTGGAAGTTTGTTCCAAGCATCTACTATTCTTTCAGTCAAATAATATTTTCTCACATTGCTTCTGATCTTTCCCCCAACTAACCTCAGATTGTGCTCCCTTGTTCTCGTGTTCACTTTCCTATTAACAACACTTCCCTCCTGAACCTTATTTAACCCTTTAACCTATGTAAATGTTTCGCTCGTGTCCCCCCTTTCCCTTCTGTCCTCCAGACTATACAGATTGAGTTCACGAAGCCTTTCTTGATAAGTTTTATGCTTCCACCATTTTTGTAGCCCGTCTTTGGACCCATTCAATTTTATGAACATCTTTTTGTAGGGGAGGTCTCCAGAACTGGGCACCGTATTTCAAATAGGGTCTTGCCAGCGTTCTATACAGCAGGATCTCATTATGAGGAACCGCTCTGCTGTGCTTTGGACAATGGAATAAAGGTCGGTATTCACCTGGGGGGCAGGTGGCAAGGGCTTTTTCCAAAGCAGAGGACGAGGAGAAGTCATCCAAACAGAAGAAGAAGAAAAACAAGTCTGGAGAACAGAAGGAAAAAGGGGGACACGATCGAAACATTTAAATATATTAAAGGGTTAAATAAGGTTCAGGAGGGAAGTGTTTTTAATAGGAAAGTGAACACAAGAACAAGGGGGCACAATCTGAGGTGAGTTGGGGGAAAGATCAGAAGCAACGTGAGAAAATATTATTTGACTGAAAGAGTAGTAGATGCTTGGAACAAACTTCCAACAGACGTGGTTTGTCAATCCACAGTAACTGAATTTAAACATGCCTGGGATAAACATATCTCCATTCTAAGATAAAATACAGAAAATAGTATAAGGGCAGACTAGATGGACCAGGAGGGCTTTTTCTGCTGTCAATCTTCTATGTTTCTATGTAACAATGCCGAAAATTCCAGAAAAAAGATGGTGGCGTGCCAGAACCCGTACAGACAGAAACTGGATCCATGACGCATCTTCAAATCACCAGTGGCCACTAACAGTTGGGTGATCTGGTCTGAACTGGGAGGAACCCACTCTTGCTCTCCATAAGTGATGGACAGCCACCGGTGTGGTCAGGTGACCCGTCCCAGTAGGAAATTCTTCCCTGACACACACATGCACACGCCGCCACACAAAATTTGGCTTTTGCGTATGCGCAAGAAGCAAATTCTCATGTGAAGACGCTCGTGGGGGTGAGATTTCAGCAATTTTTCGCCGATTGTTTGCTTCCGTGCGTGCACGAAAGCAAAAATATCAGCGAAATCTCACTCGCCCGCATCCTCACACAATCTTTCACCTGTTGCGCATGCGCAGAAACCAAATCTTGCACCAACGGGCGTGCGCGCCCGCGATGGCGTCAGAAGACCCACTGGTAATGCTGAAGGGTTCTTTGGCGGCTGGAAAACCAGTTCAGGGGTGTGGGGAGCCGGCTACTGCTGCCGATTCGGCGGATGGGTGCAAATCTCTGCAACCGGTAGGGGCGAATCAGCTCGAACCGGCAACAACCCACCACTGCTTCCTTCCCCCCCCCCAATCCAAAGACACACTGGGCGCCAACTCCGATACCCTCTCGTCTAGCTGGACTGAAACCACAGGCGTTGGGGAGCTCAGTCTATGTAATATTGCGGGTGGCCTTGGAGGCTTCATTGACCACCAGGCTGTTATTTATTCAGGTTTTATTGCCTCTGATTGCTGCCTTTCGGCTTCTGATTCTTGCAAGCTCAGGCAATTGCAAGATTGGAAGGCGCATTTTAAATAATGGAAACAAACCTTGTGGCTGGCCGCTGCAGAACGGTGCAGCAAGCTTTCAAATTATTATTATTATTTTTTTAAGGTTGGTAGGTAAGTGATCTTAGGGCCTATTTTAAGGTTTAGGGAAAGAGGTTATTCTGCTTTTTAAACTGATTTCAGTAAAAAATGAATCCCCTGGATAACAGAGGGAGATTTTCACAATAAGTTAGATGGGACCTTAGAGGTCTTCTAGTCTGACCCCCATCTTGCTCAGGCAGGAGACCTTATACCAGGGATGGCGAACCTATGGCATGGGTACCACAGGTGGAACATCGAGCCATATCTGCCGGCACACGAGCCGTTGTCCTAGCTCAGCTCCAATGTGCATGTGAGTGCCGGCCAGCTGATTTTTGGCTGGCATAAGGCTCTGGGAGGGCGTTTTTAGCTTCCAAAGAGCCTCCAGGGGGATGGGGAAGGCGTTTTTACCTTTTCAGCTCCAGGAAAGCCTTTGGAGCCCGGGGAGGGGTCTCGCGTGCACAGAAGCCAAATATCGCGCTGATGGGCATGTGTGTGCCTGCTGGATGCGCCGGCGCCGGCCTCAGACCGTGCACCGTTAGCCCCGAATTCAGCAGTCCTTTGCTGGCCACGCGCAAAACCTCCGTCACAATGCGAATCAGTAGGAAAGGTAAGCAGATCTGACCCCTGACTCAAGAGTATTTATTTATTTTTTAAGCTAGAAAAACCACCCTTTCTTGCAAGCTCTTTAAATGCCAGATTTCTGGATCCGAAGTCTTGGATTTTTACATAGAAACATAGAAGACCGATGGCACAAAAAGACCTCCTGGTCCATCTAGTCTGCCCTTATACTATTTCCTGTATTTTATCTTAGGATGGAGATATCTTTATCCCAGGCATGTTTAAATTCAATTATTGTGGATTTACCACCCACGTTTGCTGGAAGTTTGTTCCAAGCATCTACTCCTCTTTCAGTCAAATAATATTTTTTTCACGTTGCTTCTGATCTTTCCCCCAACTAACCTCAAATTGTGCCCCCTTGTTCTCGTGTTCACTTTCCTATTAAAAACACTTCCCTCCTGAACTTTATTTAACCCTTTAACATATTTAAATGTTTCGATCATGTCCAATTTTCCCTTCTGTCCTACAGATGGAGTTCATGGTCTTTCCTGATCAGTTTTATGCTTAAGACCTTTCCACCATTTTTGTAGTCCGTCTTTGGACCTGTTCAGTTTTGCCAATTATATTCACCTGAATGGCCATTGTTGGTCATCTTGAATGCGTCACGGCGGTAGCCATAACCCTGGAGCTGCAGCGGTTTCAAATCTGGATTAAATCTGACACTCGACCTCTGTATATTGATGGGGGACTGCATTTTCCCCAGGCAGTGTTCGTAGTACGTTCCCCATTCATCTTCGCTATGATCCCCTTGGGTTGGGCCGGAGGGAAGAGAAAAACGCCGTCAGATAAAGCATACCACGGAAGCCAAAGACCTACAAAGCAAGCTTTACAACTTCCAGATTGCCTGGGAGGCAGGTTAGTTAGTAGAAAGAAGCGGGTGATTTAAATGGAGAGGAGGGTGGCATGAAAGTTGAGTTTCAGTTTAATTTACTGTCGTTGCACCTCACACAACGAAATTAAATGCCGTCTTCGGCGTACATCATAACTATAAAAATAAAACACAGATATACACCCTTCACGTTCTATATATACAATTGAATTGTAAACCCCTGACATTGCATTCATGTTGCATTATATCAGGGGTAGGCAAAGTTGGCTCGTCTATGACTTGTGGACTTCAACTCCCAAGAATTCCAGAACCAATCATGCTAGCTCAGGAATTCTGGGAGTTGAAGTCCACATGTTATCGAAGAGCCAACTTTGCCTACCTCTGCATTATACAATAGAATTTAATATAGTTACTGCCCTGGGATAGAAGCTGCTTTTCAGCCTATTTGTCCTTCTTTTTATTATCCTGTACCGGCTACCAGATGGTAATAGTTCCAAAAAAAAAAAGAGAGCTAAAGATGAGATGGATCTTTAAGAATATTTTTAATAATAATAATAATAATAATAATAATAATAATAATAATAATATGTATGATTGAATCGGTATGATTATTTTTTGAATATTGGACTTTTAGACTGTAATTTTAAATTTAATTAGCTTTGCCTGCTGTGTTGCATTGTTATATTATATGCTGTGAGCTGCCCTGAGTCCTCGGAGAGGGGTGGCATACAAATCTAATTAATAAAATAAATAAATAAATATAATAATAATAGTAATAGTAATAGTAATAGTAATATAATAATAATAATAATAATAATAATAATAATAATAATAATAATAATAATAGGAGGAGGAAGAAGAAGAAGAGTTGGAAGGGACCCTGGAGGTCTTCTAGTCCAACCCCCTGCTTAGGCAGGAAACCCTACACTATTTCAGATAAATGGTTGTCCAACATCTTCTTAAAAACATCCAGTGTTGGAGTATTCACAACTTCTGGAGACAGGCAGTTCCACGGATTAATTGGTCCAACTGTCAGGAAATTTCTCCTTGGTTCTAAGTAACTTCTCTCCTTGTTTAGTTTCCACCTACTGCTTCTTTTTCTACCTTCAGGTGTTCTGGAGAATAGCTTGACTCCCTCTTCTTTGTGACAACCACTGAGATATTGGACACTGCTATCATGTCTCCCCTGGTCCATGCCCAGTTCCTGCAACCGTTCTTCATATGTTTTAGCCTTCAGTCCCCTCATCATCTTTGATTTTAGGGAAGAAATTTGGACATAATTTTTAGGGATTCCCTGTATACTAAAGAGAGAAGGAGGATTGACAGATTATCAAAGTCTCCTTCTTGGCTTTAATAAACTGCTTTTTTTAGCCTTGAAATAATCCTGCAGACTCTTAAGTGCTCCCTTGGACTCACTCTCCAAGCTCTCAGCTCGGTTTGCGATCAATCCAAAAATCTATCTTGGCTATCTAGGGTAGCTTCTTTGCTATTAGGAGTAAGAGGTATCGATCCATCCTTATTATGAGGGCACCAGCTTAGTAGGAAGGTTACGGGAATAAAATATCTCCAAGGAGTATCTGCAAGGAAGAGGGGGTTTTATTGAAAGAGTTTCTCCTTTGGACCTTTTTAAAATAATGATAATAATAAAAAATTAAAAGCAGATTTAACCTCCTTCCATGTTAATGTCCCAAACTAGACATCAACCTTTGGCATCAACCACGGCACAAGATTTATCATATTTTCCTTCTGTTTCTCCCTCTAAAAGAAGGAGCAACGTTGCAAAACTTCCTTTTTATTATTATTATTATTTTTAATTTGACAGGATCGGGAGAGACAGGAAGACAAAAGATGAAAGCGGTTGGCACAAGCTTGTCCTTTTTGAGTTTCCGCTCGATTGGGAATTTCTATCCAAAAATATATTTTTTTTGTTCATCTCCTTTTGTTCGGAATAACATCTCCACCTTGGGAGACCTGCCAAGAATTTAGGCCCAAAGAGGATTCCAAAATTAATCCTAAGGACCCTGAGACGTTGACAGACGATAAGGGAGGTTTAATGTGTGTGTGTGTGTGTAAGGAACTTATCTGGTTTGAAAGGGATGCAGGTGCCACAATGCCAAGTGGCAATAATCAGCAATGTCAAAAACTAATCAGCAAAATCAGCAATAGAGTGATCAAGGCCTGGAATTCACTACTCATCTCTGTTGTTTCTCTCCCCAATCCCAAAATCTTCAACCTTAAGATTATCTTCAGTTGACCTCTCCCCTTTTCTAAGAGGTCTGTAAGGGGCGTGCATAAGCGCACCATTGTGCCTACCGTCCCTGTCCTATTGTCTTTTTTTTCTCATTACTTTCTATGTTATGTTTATATAAACAACTACTATTCTGTACATCAGTGTTTCCCAACCTTGGCCACTTGAAGATATTTGGACTTCAACTCCCAGAATTCCCCAGCCAGCATTCGCTGGCTGGGGAATTCTGGGAGTTGAAGTCCAGATATCTTCAAGTGGCCAAGGTTGGGAAACACTGCTATACATGGTTGACAAATAAAATAAATAAATAAAATAAAAATAAATAAAGTCCCTAGGTTCTTCCAAAGTGTTATTCAATGAGCTATTTTTAAATTATGACTGCTCATAATTCCGAATGATTGGAATATTATTATCATTATATAATGATTGGAATATTATTACAATAATAGTCAGGATACAAATTAGTTTATCCTGTCTTTATCTTTACAAATAATTCAAGGCAGCAAACATATATCCACGCTTTTCCCTCCTATTTTCCTATTTTAATTTTTGTTATGGTGAGGGAATGTTGTGTTGTTTCCTCACAGTAACAACCTTGTAAGGTGGGTTGGGGAGACACAGAGAGAGGCGGGGGGACTGGCCCAAAGTCACTCAGGTGGTTTTTCGTGGCTAAGGCAAGGATTTGAACTCGTGGTCTCTGGTTTTCTAGCTGGGAGAATAGAATAGAAGTAGAATAGAAAATAGAATGGAAAATAGAAGTAGAATAGAAGTAAAATAGAATAGAATAGAACAGAATAGAATAGAAGTAGAATAAAAGTAGAATAAAAGTAGAATAGAATAGAATAGGAATAGAATAACAGAGTTGGAAGGGACCTTGGAGGTCTTCTAGTCCAACCCCCTGCTTAGGCAGGAAACCCTGCACCACTTCAGACAAATGGTTATCCAACATCTTCTTAAAAATTTCCAGTGTTGGGGCATTCACGACTTCTGGAGGGAAGCTGTTCAACTGGTTAATTGTTCTAACTGTCAGGAAATTTCTCCTTAGTTTTAAGTTTCTTCTCTCCTTGTTTAGTTTCCACCCATTGCTTCTTGTTCTACCCTCAAGGGCTTTGGAGAATAGCCTGACTCCTTCTTTGTGGCAGCCCCTGAGATATTGGAAGACTGCTATCATGTCTGCCTTGGTCCTTCTTTTCATTAAACTAGCCATGCCCAGTTCCTGCAATCATTCTTCATATATTTTAGCCTCCAGTCTCCTGACCATGAGACCAAACAGGTTCTCTACATAGTAACTAGGATTGCAGTTCCAGTTGGGGAAACCGATATTTAACCATGCTACACAATCTGCAACCCTAAAATAGACCCTAAAATTGTTTCTCCCTTCTTTCCCCCCCACCTCCTTACCATGATACGTCCAGTCCACGATTTCAGAAGAAGAGCTTAGGTGTAAAAAGCAGAGCTGGAGCACCCAGACGCTAGTCCTCATGATTCGGTGAAATCAAACCCCCGAAAGGTGGATCCGCTGGTTTTTGTCGGATCTCCGAAAAGGTAAATAATAATTGACTTAAATCCAGCCTCTTTTTTTTTGGTTCCTCCTGCAGAAATAAGAGCAGATATTCTAATTTTCCATCGCTGGGTGAGAAAGTTAATTATATTGTGAGTAGGCAGGTAAGTTTCTAATAGACCCAGCAGAAAAGACCACAATACAGAGGTGGGAACTGTCAGGTGAGACGGGCAGCGGTGAGGTTTAGGTTCAGGGTTTTCTCCGTCGTAGGTAATATAGACCACTGCCTCTGGCTCCTGCGATTGGCCAGGTTAATTAGCATCCTGCAAAAAGCATGAATGTTTTATGTGCTTTAAAGTCAGTGCCTTATGCCAAGAGGAAAGCAAATGTTTGCCGAGGCTTTCTTAAAGTCCCGTGGGAAGAACTTAGCAATAATAACAAAAGGTGTGTGAAACATACATAGATTTTTTTTGGGGGGGAGGGAATAAATTACAGGTAACCTACAACTGAGCCACCGATTTCCATCACTAAGCGAGATGGTGCTCAGGCACCCCCTTTTATTTATTTATTTATTCAATTTTTTTTTAATGCCACCCTTCTCCTTAGACTCAGGACATGTTAGCAATAGCACTTTTTTTTAACAGAGCCAGCCTATTGCCCCCACAATCCGGGTCCTCAGAAGGATGGAAGGCTGAGTCAACCTTGAGCCGGTGATGAGATTTGAACCGCTGACCTGCAGATCTACAGTCAGCTTTAGTGGCCTGCAGTACTGCGCTCTACCTGCTGCGCCACCTCGGCTCTCTCTTTTAATCACTTTTCTTGCCACCGTCGTTAAGACAAGACGGTTGGGAAGTTGAATTGAGATTTCCCTATCGAATTTATTTATTCATCCATCCATCCATCCATCTACCCATCCATCCATCCATCCACCCACCCATTCATTTATTGGATTTATATGCCACTCCTCTCCGAGGACTCGTAGCGGCTTACAACATATTTAAAAACCAGTGTAATACAATAACCTAAATCCAATTAATTAAAACTACATAAACAGGTCTACAAATGCCTGATTATATTAAAAATCTATCATACTTGTTCAAACCACAACCATACATAACATTCATCGGCTAGGGGGCCTAAGATCTACTCACCCCAAGCCTGGCGGCTTAATGAGTCTTAAGACTCCTGCGGAAGGTGAAGAGGGTGGGGGCGGTGCGAATCTCCAGGGCGGAGCTGATTAGAGAGGGCCAGGGCCCCCACAGAGAAGGCTCTTCCCGTAGGCCCCGCCAAGCGACATTGTGTAGTTGACGGGACCTGGATAAGGCCGACTCTGTGGGACCTAACCGGACACTGGGATCTGTGCGGCAGAAGGTGGTCTCGTAAGTAATCTGGCCCGATGCCATGAAGGGCTTTATAGGTCATAACCAACACTTTGAATTCTGTCCAGAAACCAATCGGCAACCAATGCAGACCGTGGAGTGTTGGAGAAACATGGGCTTTCCTAGGAAGGCCCATGACCGCTCGCGCAGCTGTATTTTGCTCGTCAGAAGAGTGCACAAGGGAATTGTGGGGCGTTGCGACAGTTGGAAATGTGAATTGGTTGCCAAGCGTCTGGATTTGGGTCAGGTGACCACGGGGTTCTAAGCGTGGGAAAACAGTCATAACTCACTCACCCACCCCCCCCATAGGCCCAATGTAAACTCTGTTGGTAAACAAAAGGTCAAGCACATAGAAACATAGAAGGTTGACGGCAGAAAAATACCTCATGGCCCATGTACTCTGCCCTTATATTATTTCCTGTATTTTATCTTACAATGGATATATGTTTATCCCAGGCAGTAGTGGCGTTCTTAGGTAGAAGTACCACTGTAGTAGAATAGAAGAATTCTTTATTGGCCAAGTGTGATTAGACACAGAAGGAATTTGCTCTTTGTGTACATAAAAGAAAATATAGATTTGTCAAGAATCATGAGGTACTGACCTCTCGCATCCGGGACATAAACTGTTTCAACTCCTACCCTCAAAACGTCACTACACAGCCCTGCACACCAAGACAACTAGCCACAAGAACAGTTTTTCCCCTGAATGCCATCACTCTGCTAAACAAATAATTCCTTCAACACTGTCAAACTATTTACTAATTCTTCACTACTATTACTACTAGATTTTTCTCATCATTCCTATCACCCATTTCCTCCCACTTATGACTGTATAACTTTAACTTGTTGCTTGTTTCCTTAAGATTTTTATTAATATTGATTGTTTCTTCATTGCTTATTTGACCCCTGTGACAATTAAGTGTTGTACCTCATGATTCTTGACAAATGTATCTTTTCTTTTATGTACACTGAGAGCATCTGCACCAAAGGCAAATTTCTTATGTGTCCAATCATACCTGGCCAATAAACTATTCTATTCTATCCTATCCTATTCTATTTGTATTGTATTCTATTCTATTTTCCTCTTTTTTCTTCCTTCCTCTTTCTTTTTGTCCTTTTTCTATGTTAAGTTGAAAAAAAAAACCAAAAGGTTTTATTAAGGGAATCGTGGGAGTTGAGATCTAGACCTCTTAAAAGTTTCCAATGTTGAGAGATACCAGTTTAAACTCTCCTGATGTAATTTGGGAGCCTCGATGTTCTCCGTTTGGGGAAGTCTGGGAGCTGGAATCTGAATCGCTGGCATGTCCCAGTCAGCAATTTTCAAGGACTATTTACCCAACTGGCTTTGGCGGGATTATGAAATGCCTTCTGGGCCCTGGGTTTGATCTCTGTACATTCTGCCGCTTTGCAGAACAAGCCAAACAAAAAAGCTGGAAAAAAACCCCACGTTGCCGCTGGCGTTTTATGAGCTTTTGGGGAAGGCCTCCTTAAAGCCCTGTCTTGCAAACCTGATGAGCAGGCAAAGGAGACGACGTTGTGACAGCTGACAGCCCAGCCTGCCTCCAGATGCTACGGGAGGCCATAATCCCCTCTTGGCTGGCAGTTATGCAACGGGGCCCTTTCCCTTCCAGGAAAAGCAAGGTGGGTTCAGGAGAACCTCTAAGATTCTGTGTCTTTCGGAGAACCCCCAATTCCCACTCCAGGCTGGCTCTGCGCATCCCGTCCCACCCCTACCCTCCCAGGAGTCTCTGTGCGGCCTGTTTTGGATACAGGGCTTGCATGGAGGTTGCGGGAGGACAAAAAACAGGCCTACTGGATGTTCAAGGCCCGTTTCCAGCCTCCAGAGCCTGAGGAGGCTGTTTCCGCCCTCCCGCAGGCTCAAGGAAACCCTCCAGAGCCCGGAGAGCAGTAGTGGGTTGCTATCGGTAGTATACAAAGGTATAACAATGTTTACTAGCAAGAGAGAAACATTAGGACAGGGGACGGTCACAACGGTAGCGAAAATTGAGCTGCGCATGCAGCTTTGTGTCTCCTGCACGTGTATGTGCGGCTGAGCAAGATTTTGCTTCTGCGCATGCGCAGGAAGCAAAATCTTGGGAGGGGATGCACATGTGTGAGAGATTTCAGCAATTTTTTGCTTCTGCGTTCATATGGAATTTTAAAAATCGCCAAAATATCACACATATGTGCGTCCCATCACAAAAATTTGCTCCCTACGCATGTCTAGAAGCAAAATCTCACTCAGATGTGCATGCGCACACACCGGAGACACAAAGCTGCATGTGTCGTGCACTAGGAGCGACAACTCCTGCCTGCCAGAGGCTGACTAGGCCATGCCCAACATATCTGCGCCCACCTGGCAACCAGGTGGAGAATCTCTTGCTAAAATTTTGGAGGCTTCGCCCTGAGGAAAAGGCGTCAGAGTTCCTCATTTCTCGAGGGGGCTAGCTTTCTAGATGCAAAATTGGATCAACTTTACTTTCTCAGGGGAAGAAAGTATTGTTGGCCGAGTAGGGACAAAAACAGCCAGAGAAAGAATCCAGGTTTTCCATGGATCCCTTGTCAATTAGCAGGAGTGCTGAGTTATCACCTGCTTACCAGGTGCTTAGCAGCCAAGGAAACAACAATCAATAACTTAATAGCCAGCTATCAACAAAGAAGACATGGTGTCAGAGACCGAAGAGCAACCAGGGCCTTCTGCACCTCCTGAGATGAGTGACTCAGGAAAAGAGGAGGAGACTCTTCTTGATGCTACGACTTGCAGGGCCTCTAAGAGGCATGAATGGTTACTCAGGAGGTTTACTCTTGAGCAGCACTGCTGACCACTGGGCCACATGCTCAAATTACTTAAGACTCTGCATCACTCTAGAACAATGTCGTTCATCTTAGAAACTAGTTTCCGTTTCTGTATTTTCGGCTTGTGTTTTAAAAAGACTACATTCTTGGCTTTCTTGATGAACTCCAGGTTTCCAGCCAAATCCTGTAAGTCGACAATAGGAAAATCTCCTACAATCTAGTAATTAGTTGCTGTATTTAACTATTTCTGGGATTCTGGCCAGCTGCTAAGACTTTATAATGAAAGCGGTGAAGTTTTGCTAGCATATAACTTCTTTGAGAAAACACTCAACTTCATAACACTCAGCTTTTATACATAGTAAAACTTACATTAGTTAATCGGGCCGTGTGCATCTAATTCTTGTCGGGGCTCAGCGCTGGAACAGAACCCACTTGTACAACAAAGAGCCATCTCAATACCAGGCATAGAAAAGAACAGCCTAGTTCAAGCGTCATTGGAGACAGAGAAGTCGGGCTACAGAATGAATCCAAAAAGCTTGGAAGAAATTTGTGGTTCCCAGGGACGGACCCAGATTGGATCCTGCAAATCTTGAATAGCTCAGCCTTGTTTCCACAGGGTTTAAAGTCCAGTCCTATCGCTTGGAATACAATCTGAAATGGGCCGATAAGTCTAATTTGATTGCCTGTCTACATTGGGTAAAAGGCTAAAGTTCAGGGCTGGGCCGATATTTTCAGCAGAAAAGAAAACCAGGTTAGTTTTTGCAAGATGACCATCTTGGCCAATCTACTCAGGACCAAAGTACACGGGGTCCTTAACTTACGACCAGTGACGTTCTAACTTCGACCGGCCACTCACTAAACAAATAGTTGTAAGGATTTCCTATCCTTTGGACCCGAGTAGAAATTGAGTCTTATCAAACAAAACTTTCTTCCCTGAAGCTCAAATTATACATTTTTAAAAACACTGCTCAAAAAAATAAAGTGAACACTTAAACAACACAATATAACCCCAAGTAAATCAAACCTCTGTGAAATCAAACTGCCCATTTAGGAAGCAACACTGACTGACAATCAGTTTCACAAGCTGTTGTGCACATGCAACTTTGTACAGAACAAAGTATTCAATGAGAATATTTCATTCATTCAGATCTAGGATGTGTTCTTTGAGTTTTCCCTTTATTTCTTTGAGCAGTATATTTTGTTCAATTTACTGGTGTGTGTGGAGGGAGTCTTAACAGCCTCTTAATAATCTGCAGGATTTTTCAAAGTTCAAACCCCGGGGGAAATATCCCAGAAAACCAAACCCTCCAAACTATCCTTGTTTATTTCCAATTTAAAACCTGCTTTCTCAACGGGGACATCCGATTCCTTGCTGCGGTGCAAATCGCACTGATCCGAACCCCATCTTTTAAAAATTCTGCATTTTGAAAGCACCCCGTTCGCCAAATGAAAAAAATAAAAACCCAGTCTTTTCAGCGATACAACCGGCAGAGTCAGGAATGCAAAGGAATAATCATCATATCTTCTGGAAACAGCCTTGTTGCATAAGAACCCCTTTAGTTTTTGTTATTATTAAAATTTCCAATGGGTCGCGTGTTGTTTCTGGCCCTGTTGCCCTGGTCAAAGATAATGCAGTTTTCATTTGAATATTATGGAGGCAAATACCAACCAGACATTTTTTTTCTGTTGTTCTAAAGATCATTTTTAGCTGCACAGATGGGAAGGGAGAGGCGGTGGAGGAGGCGAGAGTAAAAAAAAATGTTCTATCGCAGCCTCAACGATGATGAATTATAGACAATGATTGTATTAGGGGCCAAAGCTATCATTTGGTTTCAAGAGAGGAGAATGAAACGGCCAGCTTTGCCAGTGAGATTTTTAAAAAAAATTCATTGATTTGGGCAGAAAGAGAGGCATGACGCAGCAAGCAACAATTTGCGAGATCTGGCCTTAAGGTATGGTGTGAATGGCACTGTTGTGAGTGATAAACCAAGATTCATGGCTTGGTAACCTCACCGCCCAAAGAGGGGCTCAAGGACGGTTGGGGCCTGCATGTAGGGTCTTTTTCACAATAGAAAAAGCCCCACGGTTGGACTCGTGTAAATTCAACAAATATAGACTTCCACTCCCACCAAAATTCACATTTGGGAGAAGAAAGCAACACAAGCCAATTTTGTGTTGTTTTCTTCTCCCAAATGTAAATTGCGGTGAGAAAACAAACCAATTTGGAAGGTATTTTGATGACCCAGCAAAGGACACACTTCCACCACGAGACAAATGGTCTTTTAATTATGATGTGTACACACTTAAAATGCAAGAGATACTTACTCACCAGTCCCGATCCTCCTCCGATTGTTCCGGTGGAATGGCAAAACTTGGCAGGTTTTTTTTTAGCTCTTTGTGGACATTTTGCTCCAAATAAACACGAGGAGGAGAATTTGCGTGATGGGAATCAATCAATGTTAGAAAAAAAAATTAAAGGAATTAATTGAGTGGGTCTGGATTGAGGTGGAGAGTGTGGACTAAGAGCCATCAGAACGGAACCAGCTGTGGAGTTTTGCCCATGATGGCTACCAATATTCTCTATCTTTGTGACATCATAAGGGATGGATGCTAAGGCCTTAAACCTTCCTTCCTCAATCATGGCAACTTTAAGATGTGTGGACTTCGATTCCCAGAATTCCCCAGCTATTAGGTTCCCAGTGATGCTCAAATTAGGTTGACCCAGTATCAATAGTAGAGACCTTCAAATTTCTAGGTTCTATCATATCTCAGGACTTAAAATGATCACCTAACATCAAAAACGTCATCAAAAAAGCACAACAAAGAATGTTCTTTTAGCTCAGAAACCTCAAAGTGCCCAAGGAGCTGCTGATCCAGTTCTGCAGAGGAATCAATGAGTCTGTCATCTGCACCTCTATAACTGTCTGGTTTGGTGCTGCAACCCAACAAGACCGACACAGACTTCAGAGGATAATTGGAATTGCAGAAAAGGAAATTGCTGCCAATCTGCCTTCCATTGAGGAACTGTAGACTGCATGAGTCAAAAAGAGGGCTGTGAAAATATTTACGACTCCTCGCATCCTGGACATAAACTGTTTCAACTCCTACCCTCAAAACGTTGCTACAGAGCACTGCACACCAAGACAACTAGATATAAGGACAGTTTTCCCCCCGAACGCCATCACTCTGCTAAACAAATAATTCCCTCAACACTGTCAAAACTATTAACTAAGTCTGCACTACTATTACTACGACATAAACTGTTTCAACTCCTACCCTCAAAACGTTGCTACAGAGCACTGCACACCAAGACAACTAGATATAAGGACAGTTTTCCCCCCGAACGCCATCACTCTGCTAAACAAATAATTCCCTCAACACTGTCAAAACTATTTTCTAAGTCTGCACTACTATTACTACTAGTTTTTCCTCATCATTTTCTATCACCCATTTCCTCCCACTTATGACTGTATGACTGTAACTTGTAACTTGTATCCTTTTTATTAATATTGTTTCTTCATTGCTTATTTGACCCCTATGACAATCATTAAGTATTGCACCTCATGATTCTTGACAAATGTATCTTTTCTTTTATGTACACTGAGAGCATCTGCACCAAAGGCAAATTCCTTGTGTGTCCAATCAGACTTGGCCAATAAAGAATTCTATTCTATTCTAGTCCAACTCCATACTCAAGCGGGAGACGCTATACCAAATAGTTGTTCAATTTCTTCTTAAAACCCTCCAGAGATGGAGCGATCACAACTTCTGGAGGCAAACCACTCATTAATAATTCCCACTGTCAAGAAATTTCTCTTTAATTCTAGGTTGCTTCTCTCCTTGATTAATTTCCATCCGTTATTTCTTGTCTTGCCTCCTGGTGCTCTGGAAAATAGGTTGGATCTTTGCTTGCGTATCCTGTTGGGCTGTATGAGTAAATCTAGTGGCATTTGCAAACTTAATTCTCGCCCCGATAAGATGAGGTTTGGCTGAAGTGTGGTTTGGATTTAGCCACAAGGAGCTGGCCTTATAGATCAAGCTAAACCACAGGTTGGTTTATAGTGTGGACTGCAACCCATAGATTTCCAAACCTTATCAGTCCCAATGACACGTGTCGTTTTGAAGTTGCAGCATTCAAATTTCCACCAGCATACCACTCAGATTTGTTTCAAATCTGCTGTCCTAAGTTCAAAACTTTTACATTGGTTTTCCGATTCTGCATTCCATATTTCAGTATGCAAAAAACAACAACAACCCCAACAACCCAGTTTTTTCCAGCTAAGATACGGACAGACCATCCTCTTAAAACCACACAAACCTCTGGCGGACAGGAGACCAAGGTAGCTCCTGGCCAACACCTCTGGATCCAGATGTCCATGATTTATAAAAGAAATTGTCAAAGTTCCCAGGTCTGACAGCGATCCTTCCAGATGCTTACAGTGCCTGCGTGACCTTAAAAACAACCCAAAACCCATGTGTCTACACACACTACCAACCTCATAGCGCTATATTACTATTTTTTTAAAAAAGAGGCTGGGACAAAATAATTCCAGCATTTATTTGCCCAAAGCAAGAACTTTAGATGTTTTTATTGCTACTAAAAGAAATTCATTGCAAGGCTGAGTCAAATTCCTTCTCTGGAGCTACTAAGACTACTAACACCAGTTCCTTCTATCTCTGCATTCATTACATAATTTACCGCAGGGGTTTAATCTAACCATCCTATTTTAAGACAAATTGGTTTATTTGTCGACCACCAAGTTTTTAGATGAAGTGGCATTTTGTTTGACTAGGATGGGTTGTTGGGTTTTTTTGCGTGAATCCGTACAGGATGAATCAGAAAACATAAGAGCACCCTATTTTTCAAAGGCGGCGAAGGTTGCATATTTTAGGGTCTCTTTTTGAAGAAAAAAAAGAACAACTTTCTTGCATGTTAGACTAAACAGGCGGCTCAGTGTGTTTTTTCATTAATTATAATTAGCATTTTTACCAATCTCTGTTAAATCAATTCTTAAATCGAGTCAAATAAATAAATAATCCTGGCCAGGTACCCCTGTCTATGTTAGACAAGCAATTAAACGGGTATTTCACAAGCATTAAAAGAAGCAATTAAATTGGGGTTTGGAAAATAGCATTTTAGAATTCTTTAAATACATCACTTCCGTGGTTAAAATTTTAGATATCTATTATACAGGAGTTCCTTTTCAGAGTAAATATTAGCACAGAAACAATAAATTGAACACATCAAAGTGGGTTTAAAAAAAAAAGAAGCTAAATCAGGTTTAAAGCTACAATTTTACAAACTTCAGATACTGTTTAGTAGTATTCAATCCCCTATTCAATTGTAATCTCTTGTACTATTCAGTTTGGATATTTAGAATAAACAAGTGTTTGGTTCAGAGCATAGGCAAGAAAGACAAATTCCTTGTGTGTCCAACCACACTTGGCCAATAAAATTCTATATTCTGTTCTATTCTATTCTATTCTAATGTGGTTCTAAAGCTTTGTCTTATTGCAGATGCGATTATAAAATTTTAACACCACACTCCATCCATTGCAAAAACAACCTCATTTTGGAGCTGCAAATCTTCAAAATAATTATTTATGTGCAAGAGAATTATTTCCAGTTTTCAAGCTACCCAAAACGCAGCATGGAGAAAATTAATTAATTTAAAACCTCTCCCTCCCCCCCAAAAAACCTCTCGCTAAAGAAATTAAAAAGAGAAACCAAACTAGGCCCGCCCACGCGACTGCGTAAGGGAGAAAAGATGCCCGGAGCACGTAGCGCACGCGCCAAGAGGCTGAGCCTGGCGAGAGGCCCACCGGCCAATTGGCGGGCAGCAGGGCGGCGCGACCGGCCAATCAGAAGCCGCAACGAGGCCATCTCATCTGCATGAACAGGGCTATAGTTTAGTGCGCGCCGGCCGCGTCTTCCTCAGTTGCCCGGGGGTGCGCGAGGCGAGTAGTGTTGCAGCAGCTACGTTTCCTCCCATTTTTCTTTAAGGAAAAAAAAATACAGTTGTTACAATTTTAGTTCCTTAGGTGCTGCTGCAGCGCGAGAGCTTAAGGTAAGTTGGGGGGAAAGCGTTTTCCTTTGGAGGAATTGGGGGGGTGGGGGGTTATTTTTGCAGCAAAACTATATGCATCTGTGCTTTGCAATTTCTTTCAGGCGTTTGCAAGCTCTTTGATTTCAAGATGTTTCGAAATTTCCTTTTTATTTTGCAAAAGAAGGAAATAGATAATGCCTTGGGGGTCAGGATTCCCTTTTGCAAACATTTGCATTTTGCTAGCGTAAAAAGGGACCTCGCAGTTTGCTTCCTTTTCATTTTCAGCATTTTATCATGTATTTTTTTAAAAACCAAAACATTGATTTAATATTTTTATTTAAAGTTTGCATCATGGCACCCCAGACCAGTAGTTTTCTTAAGCGAGTGCTCCAAAGAAGCTCAACATGGTGCCCTTTAGTTAATCAGGACTACATGACCTATGATTCTCTGCCGGCCGATAACAGGTGGTGGTGGTGGTGGTGGGTGGGGTGATATAGTAGTCCCAAGTAGTGGAGGAGGGCATGGTTGGGGGGGGAAACCCCTAGCCTGAAATCAAAGCAAGGTGAAAAAAATAGGGTAAAAAGAATCTGACCTTTAGTTTCATCTCCTGCAAAGGAAATAGGATGCTGTAAGGAAAAGAGGAAAAAAACCCCTTTTTTAAATAAAATAAAAGGATGCTCCAGATCCATTTTTTTGTCTGTATCCTAGGCAGTCAAAGATGGATAAGTTCCTTCTTTTGTTAAGGAGAGGACTGCAGAGAGGCATAAATTGTAAATTTAATAAATTAAATTAAATGGAGAGGGGCCCAGGAGTACCAAACCTCTTGTTCCTACTCATATGCACAGAAAAACCTGTAGGTTTTTTAAAAATTTATTTTTTTCTTTTAACATACATTATTACTTAGTGAACAGTATGTTGTCTGGGTTCCTTTGCTTTATACACAATACTTAAACAATAATACTATTTAAGTATACAGAGTAATACTCTTCTCAACTTCTAAGGGTTACTTTATACTTAGTAACTGTGGTAATTTGTATCTATGTAACAATACACACATAATAATACTTTCCCCATTTCTAATTTTTACTTCTAATTTGGGATGTGAAATAAAATCCAGCATTAAAAGGGGTTCTATATCTATAGAAAACCTGCAGGTTTTTTTCCCTTTTACATCTGCAACCCCCCCCCCCCCAAAAAAACCCCCACCACTTTTCACTTGCTTTGCTAGCCCTGTTCAAGTTTAATTTCTATTTTCTTAAAACATTAGGATCTAAGCTGCAGCAGGACCAGATCTTCGGGGGGGGAAATTATCTTTTTTGGGTGGCGGGAGTGGAGGTGAGGTCCCTGGGCATCTTTTTCAGAAGCCATTTGCAACAGGCTGCCTTTGTTGGCTTGTAGGTAGCCGAGATGCGGGCATCCTTCGCACGTGGATAGTGGGATCCTCCTTTAATAGAGGGGAGGGCACCACGTGCAGACGCCCCCCCACTCCTTTCTTAAGGCGGAAATGATGAAGAGATGGAGACGGCTTGGAGCAGCTGGAGGCGGTGCGGTCCGCCCTTCCGTGTGCCGTACATATTTCCGTTAACAAGCCATGATTGATGGGCAGGACAGTTGCTGCGTAATGCAGAAAGTCGCATATGCTCAAAAGACGGATTCCATTCAGGTTCAGTCCGCTGGGGTGTTTTTTTTTGCAAAAGTGTGAAGTTTTGTCCTTGGCCGCGTGCAAAAGCCAAAATTTCCCCATCCTGAGGAGAGGCTTAGTCACGTCCTCCCATCCAGTGGCCTGGCTTATAAGCTGGCTGCCTGAATCATCCTTTTTAAATTATTTTGCATGCTCCTTCTTGTGCAATTATTGACACAAAAGGTGAACAGTGCACCCTTTTAAAAAGTCCTTGCAACGGGCTCCTGCGTGTCTGCCTTCCCAAATATTTAATATGTGGGGAATTCTTTTCCCTCTGCCTTCTGGGAGTGTTTGACCCCAGCTGGTGGCTGCAGGGAGGTGGGGGGGGTGTACTCCGATACCTATAATCCCCATCCAGCATCAGGTGCAGATGATGAGAATTTAGGTTTCCTAGAGCTTTTGGAAGGGCTTGTATCTTTCAGAGGGCTTGGCAAAAAAATTCCAATTTCTGCTTTTAATTTGGAGAGAAGCGGAAGGTTTGAGAGTTGGCACAATTGCAGGTTTCTCATGGGCAATAGGTGAGAAAGTAGTATAAATTCCAGCCTTTAGCCAAGAGGTGAAGGAAAAACCCTTCAATAGAAAGTTAGCACCTCAGGGTTTTAAGCTTATATTCTCCTGGGTATTTATATATTTTCCCAGCTTTCCTTGAGGTGCTAACTTTCTATTGAAGGGTTATTCCTTTGCTTCTCTTTCTATACGGAGTCGGCATACAAATCTAAGAAATGAAATACACACACACACACACATGATTTTTTGTCAAGTCATTATCAGCAAAAATATTTTTATTTCAAATATTTATATTTTCATTGTCAGCAGAAATGTTACATACATACATACATACATACATACATACATACACTGCTCAAAAAAATAAAGGGAACACTTAAACAACAGAATATAATTCCAAGTAAATCAAAACTTCTGTGAAATCAAACTGTCCACTTAGGAAGCAACACTGATGGACAATCAATTTCATTTTGTTGTCAGCGCATTCAACTTTGTACAGAGCCAAGTATTCAATGAGAATATTTCATTCATTCAGACCTAGGATGTGTTCTTTGAGTGTTCCCTTTATTTTTTTGAGCAGTGCATATACATACACTTCCTGGGTAATTATATCCCTAGTGCAGCCCCAGATGGTCAGATAGGGTGAAGGAAATGATCTCAGCAGCTCCAAAACTAGGTGTGGTGTCATAATGTGGATTTCCCATTTCGGAGTTTGGCGAAGGTCCCAAAATAGATCCCTGGAGCTTCAGGAAAAGAATTTTAAATAGCTTGACCAGTGAAGCAAAAAGGCCAGTAGAGTACAGGAAGTCTCGACTTAGTGCCACAAATAAATTGCAAAATATATGTTGTTAAGCGAGACGTTTTGTTAACCAGGCTTTTCGGGCCCACTTTGTAACCTTTCTCGCTAGAGTTGTTAACTGGAATCATCGCGTTTGTTAAGTGAGCAACACGGTGGTTCAGTAAATCTGGCTTTCCCATTGCCAGAAGGTCACAAAAAGATGATCGTGTGTGATTCCGCAACACCACAACTCTCCGAAAGGTGCACCAGTTTGCCAAGCATCCAAATTTTTGATCATGGAATCATGGGGATGCTATGACGGTCGTTGAGTGCGGAAAATGGTCGTCGGAGAGGGGTGGTGTACAAATCTAATAAATAATAATAATAATAAATAATAATAATTGTAAGTTTCCCTTTTGCCCGTGCCATTGTAACTTTAACCGGGTCGAGAACTATCCGTAAGGTAGTTCTACGTAGTAAGGAAGAGCAAGGACGAGATTTGATGGCTTATCCCTCAAACCACAATCACAGTCCGGATCCCATCAAAAAACCTCCAGCTCTTCCATTCCGCTCTGGATTCCTGTTCCCGTGATCGCCCTTGGTAACTGTAGTTCGGCAAGCGAGGAAGCTTTTATTATCGCTCTGAGAAACTCTGGGCTTAGGAACAAAAGCGACCCAAATTTTTATTCTTTGATTCTGAGGAATTTTTTTTTAAAAAAAATAAATTTTCCCCTGGCTGTTGTGCAGAAACCGAGTCATTCCGATTCCAGAACTGATTTCCTGCAAGGTGGATTTTTTTTTTTTTACAGTTACGTAAAACGCTGAGTCAGGTCGAGCAAAGACATTTGAGAGCAGGCTCGGTTGCCAAGCGCACGGATGTGTGAGAGGGGAGAGAGGCTCCATTTTATTCACCTGCAGCCCCGGAAATACATGATATATCTATTTTTTTATTTTATTTTTAAATTTCCATGAGAGTTTTCAGGGCAGCGCTTCATTTGAAGGTGACCTTAGCGGGAGGAAAGATTCACGCAAGGGCACTAGCTTCTGTTCCGGTAAAAACCCTGTGAAATATATTCTGTGTTTCTCTCTGCAGGGCAAACACTGGAATTGCAGGGAATGTGATGACTTGTTTGCAGGGGTTTTTTTTTCCTTTCCTTCCCCCAGGTCATTTTAAAGATTTTTTTAGCTTGGGAGTTGTTTTTTTATTGTTTTATTGTTATTTATATTGTTTAATATAAATTAATCTACGGTAAATATATTAATTTATATTGTTATTTTTGTTTAATTTTTGGGTCTGCCTTCTTCAAATTCTTCCAGTGCATCCATTTATATCTTCTTCCTTCTGTTGAAATATGAATAAAAATGTTTTTAGCTAAAATATGAGCTAAAAAATAAAATAAAAATATTTTTTAGCTCATTTTAATAAGAGTTAAAAATATTTTTAGCCTGTTCTTCAATGGGAAATACCAGCACGGCCCAGTTTCCTAGCTAAAACTGAAATCTGGACCCTGTCTTCAGATTGATCTGTGGATTAGATGGGTGGGTTGGATCACCCCTGTAAAGCTTTGGTCTGAGTGGTGTGCCAGCTGTGGATGATGGGAGCTGTTCTTTTTTAAAAAAAAAAAATCAATTCATGTTGCAAGTTCCTCCTCGCCAATCCGTCAGTGGTGTTTTAATTCATTCAATTGATGTTTGCATAAAAATCAATAAAAACTTATTTTAAAAAATGATTCAATTGATCTTGCTTCATACGAGCAAGAGCGACACTGGGTGGTTCACATTTAGCCGTCCTGTGCAAAATGCCACAGGCCATAAAATGAAAATATAATAGAATGGCAAGGTTTTTGTTCAGAAGGCTAGATTTCTATCTGGGTTTATCCCATTTTTAAAAAAAATAAATATGAAAATTGAGAGAGAGAGAGAGAGAGAGAGAGAAGGTATTTGGTTCAGACATGGCAGAAGGAGCAGGGTTTTTTGTTTTTTTTTGTTTGCCTTTTCATCAGTGGTGAGAAATGCTAATTATCCTTAAGGGAGCAAATTGGTTTTTCAAGGAAAGGAGAGCTTTGACTTCAAGGACAGCCAAGCAATGCATTTATATCTTGCATGAATGAAAATCTTTCTCTTTCTTTCTTTCTTTCTTTCTTTCTTTCTTTCTATCTATCTATCTATCTATCTATCTATCTATCCTTCTTTCCTTCCTTTCTTCCTTCCTTCCTTTTTTCTGTTCTTTTCCTTCCTTCCTTTCTCTCTCTTTTTCTTTTCCTTCCTTCCTTCCATCCATCCATCCATTTTCTTTCTTTCTCCCTGTGTTTCTCTGGATAATATGATCCTTCTTTCTTTCCTTATACAGTATTCATTTTCTTTCTCTTTTACCTTCCTTCCTTTCTCTCTTTCTCTTTCCTTCCTTCCTTCCTTCCATCCATCCATTTTCTTTCATTCTCCCTGTGTTCCTCTGGATCAGGGGTAGGCAAAGTTGGCTCTTCTAATGACATGTGGACTTCAATTCCCAGAATTCCTGAACTAACATCATTGGCTCAGGAATTCTGGGAGTTGAAGTCCACAAGTCATAGAAGAGCCAACTTTGCCTACTCCTGCTCTGGATAATGTGATTCTTTATTCCTTCCTTCCTTCCTTCCTTCCTCTTTCTTGCTCTTTTTCTAACTCTTCCCATCTCTCCCTCCCTCCTCTCTCCTCACCCCTCCCCAAGTTTCTAGACCTCAGTGTATTTGCTGGTGTGCAACTTGTGTGCAACTTTGTACACTTTGGAAAAAGCTGCTTCACATAACTGGCTTCCAGAATATGTGGATAAGTTGGTTTTTTTTTAGAAAGTTAAAACATTCTCCCCTCCTTGTCCTTTCTCTTTCAGACCAACAACATGTCCATCCTTAAGATCCACGCCCGTGAAATCTTCGACTCCCGTGGGAATCCCACCGTTGAAGTAGACCTTTTCACCAACAAAGGTTAGCCGCCTTGGAAGAACCTGGCCCCCTCCCCAAATTTAAAAATTCAAATTCAATCCAATAAATTAAATAAATAAATTCTTAAATCGGTTTTGTTTTTGGCTCATGAGCCTAGAAAAATGGATCGCCTTCCTTCGGCTCAACCAATGGGGGTCTCCTGTTTTTCCCACCAGGTCTCTTCCGTGCTGCTGTTCCCAGCGGAGCTTCAACCGGTATCTACGAGGCCCTGGAACTCCGTGACAATGACAAGACGCGCTTCCTGGGGAAAGGTAACCCCCTTTTGGCTAGTGGTGGTTATATGGTTTTTCACCTGAAAAACTGTTGCTAGCAGTGTCCATGTGGAACTAGAAAAGCTGCCAAAAAGGGCCACAAGAATGATCAAGGAAATGGAGCCCCTCCCTTATGAAGCCAGGTTGCAAGGCCTGGGTCTCTTCAGCCTTGAAAGACGGCGTTTAAGGGGGGACTTGATCGAAGGGTATAAAATCATGCACGGGATAGAAAAGGTGGATAGAGGAAAATTCTTTTCTTTATCACACAATCCTAGGACGAGGGGGCCCTCCCTAAAACTCATAGGTAAGAAAGTGAGGACAAATCAAGGGAAATGTTTCTTCACCCAAGAGGTCGTGACAGCTGTCAGCCTTGATAGCTTCAGAATTCATGGATGCCAAGTGTGGTTATAGAACCGGATGTCCAAGTGCGGCCTCTATGTTGGTTGAGGCAGGCAGGCAGGGTTCCCTTGGGTACTGTTAGTATGTCTCGGTGCAGCCTTGTGCAAAACCGTCGACATACACACAGCAGTTATTGCAAGGGTGTAGTTGCGTGATCCAGCCAATAAAAGACACAGACTTAATATTTAACAAAGTATTATTTACATATATACAACACAAAGTAGCAGAAGATAACAAACCCGCACACAGCTAAGAATATCTCAAAGTAAACTCCCCCCACAGGGAAAAGTACTGGCGCCCTCTTGTGGCCAAACCAGTCAAAGCTCTTAAAGATATATTACAACTTTACAGTTGTAAACGACCATTGGTAGTTTAATACATGGCAACCCCAAAACAGGTGAGTACCATGTACTAACAGGTACCATTTATTGGGGGTCAAGGGAATATGCTGGCTCTGTTAAAAAAGTGCTATTGCTAACATGTTGTAAGCCATTCTGAGTTTAAGGAGAAGGGCGGCATTTAAAAAAAAAAATCGAATAAATAAAATAAAATAAATATTCGCTCCATAAGACGCACAGACATTTCTGTCCCTGTTTGGGAGTCGCAGAAGTGCATCTTATGGAGCGAAAAATACAGTGACTCCCTCTTCATTGAATACACGCTCAATAAATATCTCCTTGCAAACACGGCTTATTCCAGACGGAATAAGGTCACCTCTATTTTTCATACCTTCGGTCTTCATCTTGGAGCAGAATGGAAGACTTCCTTTCTGGAAGAGGCTAATTGCTCCTGTTTACTGTTCTCTTAAAAGACCCCATAACCCCCTGCATCTGGCCAACTAAATGGAGTGTTTTTACTGGCCCATTGCCCTTCCTGTCACCAATGTGGAGTTTTGTTCAAGCAGATATATTCTCAGTGTGCTCAGAGGGAGAAATATCTGCCTCTACCTAGGATCAAACTCTCACCCTCCTGATTGGGAGGTGAGAGCGCCACCTCTAGGCCGCTGGATTGAACTCACAGCCTTCTGATTGGGAGGCAAGAGCGCCACCTCTAGGCCACTGCACTACTCTGCCCCTTGTTCACTGTGCTTTGGGAAATTCTGGATGGATGGCTTGTTCACCTGGTTCAAGTGCCACCAGTGGGGAAACGATTTAGTGTTGTAATAAAAAAAAAGTTTTTGTTCTATTTAGGAGATGCAAAGCTGAATTTGATTGTCATTTTATATTGGTAATTAAAATCTAGTTTAGTATAAAACTTTTGATTCTTTTATAACCACTTCTTCCCTCGTGTTAAAAGTCCACAAACAAGCTTTAAAATTGAACCTGCAACATCAACTAGAAGTGGGAGTCAGAAACATCAACGCAACTTCAAAAAAACTCACCACACAATTGCAAAATCTGTCACGCAACACAACATAGCTAAATAATCTGTTTTCTTGCCCTGGGGAAAAAAAAAAGATTAGATCCATAGGTGCCTTTTCAGGTTTAGAAAAACAATTGTAAAACCAGTTTAGATTCGCCAAATGGAAAAAACGCTTGCGCCTTCAATGGTGTCTTACGATATACGGTAGAAGTGTTGGCACGTGAACCACAGTTGAGTTTGACGTCTTTAAAAAACAAGCATCCTGTTGACACTGGAGGGATAGGCGGTAAATTCAAGAAGAAACACTGAGCTGCAGTTTTTGTAACGTGAAGCACCGTTTCGACTTTGGTGGATATCCGTGGCAGGTCCATTTTAAGCGTGGATGAATTCATTCACATTCTCCAATTCAAAACGCTTCGGATATCCGTGGCAGGACCGTTTTAAGCGTGGATGAATTCATTCACGTTCCCTAATTCAAAATGTTTGTGAATTATCTCTGGCGGGTCCATTTTAAGCGTGGATGAATTCATTCACATTCCCCAATTCAAAACTTTTGTGAATATCTGTGGTAGGTCCATTTTAAGCGTGGATGAATTCATTCACATTCCCTAATTCAAAATGTTTGTGAATTATCTGTGGCCGGTCGAATTTTAAGCGTGGATGAATTCATTCACATTCCCCAATTCAAAACATTTGTGGATATCCGTGGCAGGACCGTTTTAAGCGTGGATGAATTCATTCACATTCCCTAATTCAACACGTTTGTGAATTATCTCTGGCGGGTCTATTTTAAGCGTGGATGAATTTGCTCATGTTCCCCAATTCAAAACATCAAATTAAACTCCTTTCTCAGATACACTCTTTCTGTCCCCGGAGGGTCTCTCTCTCTTGCTGTGCATTTCATGCGCGCTCTCTATTTTTTCTTCCCTTCCATGCACGAAGTTGCTTCTTTCGTCTTCTTTTTGTGGGCGTTCATCTTTTCCTTTCTTTCTTTCTTTCCTTCCCCATCTCTCTCTCTCTCCTTCTCTTCTCCGCCACCAACTTCGTGGCCCCTCAGGTGTCTCCAGAGCTGTTAAGTACGTTAATATGTTCCTGGCACCTGCGCTGTGTACTCAGGTAAAGCCCATGCACACTGACTGAGCTCTTGCAATCTTGCATGATTTGGAGGGCTGGCGTCCTCGCCGGATGGAGCGTCTTCGCATTTGTTCAGAGAAAAGGGGATTTTACAGCCTGCACGCTTGGATTTCTTGGCTTGAGGACTAGGAGCCTGAAACTGCCTGCCTGCCTGCCTTCCCTTTACTAATGCTTGTTTTACCATGGGGACTTTTTGGGGTTTAAGTGATGGATCTTGGTTGTTCCTTCCAGGTGTCTCAAAGGCTGTTGAGCATGTGAATAAAACTATCGCACCCGCCCTGGTTAACAAGGTAGGCATGCTCCCCCTTATGCTAACCCTGTTGTGTAGGCTGAGCACTGTGAAGCATTTGTGTGTGTTTTTTAAAAAAAAATCATTTGCATGGAGGGGGGTCTGTGTGTTTCCAAGGATGTCCGAAGGGGTAAAACCCAAGCATCATGCACCATTTGGGAAGGACGGTGGGGCTAAAACAGGACGTTGTGGTTTTAGTCTCAAAAAATTCTAACACCGATAGTCCCCGGATTGCAAAATTCTAACACAGGATTTGAGCACTAAGCATTCATTTAGTGACAGTTCCAAGTTAACAAGGGCACACAATGACGTTGACTTACAGAACTGTGTCTCCTCCCCCCCCCCCTAATAGTTACCAGCTTTTGTAGCATCCCCATGATTTTGTGATTGAAAGAAAAGGTAGCAAAGAATTCCTTTTAAGGTTTAAGCCTGGGTTGTCCAACTTTGGAAAGTTTTTAAGACCTGTAGGCTTCAACTCCCGGAATTCCTCAGCCAGCCATGCTGGCTGGGGAATTCTGGGAATTGAAGTCCACAAGTCTTAGAAGTTGCTAAGGTTGGAGTCCCCTGTCATGCTGGCTGGGGAATTCTGGGAGTTGAAGTCCACAAGTCTTAGAAGTTGCTAAGGTTGGAGTCCCCTGTCATGCTGGCTGGGGAATTCTGGGAATTGAAGTCCACAAGTCTTAGAAGTTGCTAAGGTTGGAGTCCCCTGTCATGCTGGCTGGGGAATTCTGGGAGTTGAAGTCCACAAGTCTTAGAGCTGCCCTATTCCACAGGGTGTCCAGCAAACCTGGAAATCACGGAATTATCAGTGAAATCAGCAGTTCAGGAAATATCAGGGAATTCATTAAAAAAAAAATCGGGAAAAACCAAACTATTAAAATGTTTAAAAGTCAGGGAAAAATCATGTAAAAACCTAAAAAACACCAGATGGCGCTGCTGGGCAGAGTCAAACAAAAATGAGCATACCTGTGGCAACAACTTGCTTCCTCGGCTATCGATATTTCTCCACGGCTTAGTTGTTTGGTATGATGTCATCTATGACCACACTTCATTATTATTATTATTATTATTATTATTATTATTATTATTATTATTATTATTATTATTATTATCTAGATCACAAGTTACAAGGAAATGTTAGGGAATTTCAAAATGCTTTTTCCCCTGGACACCTTGATTCCAACACCCATATTTTAAGCTAAAGGTTCTTGGTTCATACCGTTTAATTCACAAACTACAATTGGAAGACACAGTGAACGTGTGTGTGTGTGTGTGTGTGTGTAAGTTGATCACCAAGAGCTGGGGATCAGTTTCTCAACTCTCTTTCCCTCCCCCTGCAGAATGTAAGTGTGGTGGAACAGGAGAAGATTGACAAGCTGATGATAGACATGGATGGATCTGAGAACAAGTGTAAGTAAAAGAGGTGGCGCACCTACATAAGGCGGAAGGAAAATTACTGTATTTTTCGGAGTATAAGATGTATCCCTACATGGCTTAGGACCAGGTTACTTACGGGACCGCCTTCTGCCTCATGAATCCCAGCGACTGGTCAGGTCCCACAGGGTTTGCCTACTCCAAGTCCTGTCAGCCAGGCAATGTCCACTTAGGAAGCAACACTGATGGACAATCAATTTCATACCTAGGGGTAGAGCCTTCTCTGTGGCAGCCCCGGCCCTTTGGAATCAACTCCCACCAGAGAGTCGTACCACCCCCACCCTCGTGTCCTTCCGCAAGCCTTTAAAAACTCGCCTCTGCCGGCAGGCTTGAGGCCATTGAGCACTGGTACTCTGTTCCGGCCATACATATATGATTGTAAGCGGAATGAACGGGAATGTTTTTTTAAAAAAATAATTGAGGTTTTAGACAAAATTTAAATTAGTTTTGATTAATGTGTTTCTCATATATTTTTTTGTATTGTTCTCACTTTGTAAGGCACCCTGAGTCTGTGGAGAAGGGCAGCATAGAAATCCAAATAATTGATAAATAATAAATAAATAAGGTGATCACCCCCATAAAAAGAGGCTGAAAATTTTTGAGCGCATCTTATACTCCGAATGTAGCCACGCCCATCTTTCGGGCCCTGCCCTTCGTACCATTAATGTAGACTGAGGACAAAAATGTGGTGCGTTATCTTCTGTGTGACCCTTGTAACCTCCCCTATAGGGGAAATCTAGATCACTTCAAGAACTTCATGAATCGTTTTAACAACTAGCGTGTCGCTTAACTGACCGAAAAGGGCATAAACTGAGGCTCAACTCCAATGAACAACTGTCATGCTTAGCAACGGAAATTTTGAGCTGTATCGCAGTTGTAAGTCGAGGACTCCCTGAATTATTGTCCGCCGAGGATTTCATTGGAGCCAAAAATGGGCTAATGTTGAACGGGAGAGCAAGCACCAGAGATAGAAAAAAAAGGGGGGGGGATTATTCCAGCCCCAAAATAGCATAATTCTGTTCATCTTTATTTAAAACATGCCAGATGGGGGGGGGGGAATTAACTTGAGAGCAGCAGCATTTGTGTGAGAACTGATTGCAAGTGAATAATATTCCTCTTTGTGTGTGTCTTTACGGCAGCTAAATTCGGTGCAAACGCCATCCTGGGAGTTTCCCTTGCAGTGTGCAAAGCTGGGGCAGCAGAGAAGGAGGTACCTCTGTATCGCCATATTGCCGATCTGGCTGGAAATAAAGAGGTCATTTTGCCGGTGCCGGTAAGTTTTATTTTGGTGTGCGATGTGGAAGGCGGACTCTGGGTTGCAGATCAAATCTTTTGAGCATGGGCCTAAAATTAAGAAGCATAAGAGATAATACATCTGGAAAATAAGCTAAAAAGTGATTAATTTGGCAGAAAGTTGAAAATTAAAGGAGGTAAACCCAGGTGACAAAAATAGGAGGATGGAGGCAGCATTAAAATAATAGTAGATTATTTCTTATCAAATTTTATTTGTTATCAAATTTTATGCAGTTGTTCATACCGTTTAGCACACTTACATTTCATATTTGGTCTCGTACAATTTTTTTATACACTGCTCAAAAAATAAAGGGGACCCTTAAACACAACACAGTATAACTCCAAATAAATCAAAACTTCTGTGAAATCAAACTGTCCACTTAGGAAGCAACACAGATTGACAGTCAATTTCACCTGCTGTTGTGCACATTCAACTTTGTACAGAACAAAGGATTCAATGAAAATATTTCATTCATTCAGATCTAGGATGTGTTATTTGAGTGTTCCCTTTATTTTTTTCAGCAGTATATTTAGAAATAATTAAGTCTGGGATAGTCAAGAGAGAAATAAGATATTTCTCTCTTTTTAAATGGCGGTGGGGTTTTTTGTGTGTGTCTGTGTGTGTTTCTTTTTTTCTTCTTTTTTTGATGACCTGCTTGTTATATGGTTATCATGATTATATATATTGTAAGTTATTTTTATAAATAAACCATATATGCATCTCTTATTTATTTTTAAAAAATCATTATTAATAAATATACATTAAAAAGATATATAAACAACAATTAACAATAAACACAAAAATAAAGAAAAACAAACAAACATAAGATGGACATCTATAGTGCATTATAAAAGGTGTGATAACGGCAATAAAGAAAAATTCAAGTAGTATATTCAATATGTAGTATTTGTTCATGTTAAACAAAAGAAATGAACTATATTTCTAAATTATTCTATATCTTCATAAAACTATTTTGTATTAAGTTAGAAACATAGAAGATTGACGGCAGAAAAAGACCTTATGGTCCATCTAGTCTGCCCTTATACTATTTCCTGTATTTTTAACTTAGGGTGGACATATGTTTACCCCAGGCATGTTTACATTCAGTTACTGTGGATTTACCAACTACGTCTGCTGGAAGTTTGTTCCAAGCATCTACTCTTTCAGTCAAATAATATTTTCTCACGTTGCTTCTGATCTTTTCCCCAACAAACCTCAGATTGTGCCTCCTTGTTCTTGTGTTCAGTTTCCTATTAAGTTTTCCTATGTATGAATCTTATGTAACAAAGTTAGCTTCTATTTGGGATGTTTATGAGATTTCTAAAGTTTCTATCTAAGCTTACATAAAGGATATGTATATCTTTTAAATAATAAAATTTACAATTAAAAAAACAAAAAAACTTTAAAAAAATAGTAGATTTACCTAGAAGAATATTATAGATAGATAGATAGATAGATAGATAGATAGATAGATAGATAGATAGATAGATAGATAGATAGATAGATAGATCGATCGATCATGGGAAAGATACAAGTTTAAGAATAGCTCCGACTTTGGAATGAAGCCACGGTTTCTGAACTGCTTGTCTGCTAAGCATAAAACGGATTAAGATTAGATGTACTCAGGGAAGGAGAAGAAGGAAGAGGAAGTAGAAAGGAAGGGGAGGGGGGAGAGAGGAGGGAAGTAAGAAAGAGGTGGAGAGGAAGAAAGAAGGTAGAGGGGAGAGAGGGAGACAGAGAGAGGGGAATAGTATGAAATATAGAAGGAAAGCAGACAGGAGTTAAAAGTATAAAAGGAGCAAACCAAAGATATATCCTAGCACACGTATGTATACCTCCTTTTGGCACACGAACCAAAAAATGTTCTCCATCACTGTTTTAGAGGGTCATTGAACCACTTGGAGATTTAGCTGTGTCCTCAGGGTCACCTGAGTAGTGCAGACTACAGCACACCATTCCTACAGACACTACTACTCCTGGTAGTGCAGACTACAGGAACCGTTACTACTACTCAGGTGATTCCGAGGCCACAAATCAATCTCCCAAGTGCTTCCGTGACCCTCTAAAACAGTGGTTCTCATTCACAGCCCAACTTTTATTTCGCTTCTGGGCACGTCCACCACATGTGGTAATGTGGCGGGGTGGCGCAGCTGGTAGAGCGCTGTACTGCAGGCCACTGAAGCTGACTGTAGATCTGTAGGTCAGCGGTTCAAATCTCATCCCCGGCTCAAGGTTGATTCAGCCTTCCATCCTTCCGAGGTGGGTAAAATGAGGACCCGGATTGTGGTGGGGCAATAGGCTGGCTCTGTTTAAAAAAGTGCTATTGCTAACATATTGTAACCCACCCTGAGTCTAATGAGTGCTTTAAATTATATTAGGATTTTAGGGTTTTAATTGTATTAATTGGATTTAGATATATTATTATCTGTATAGTCTGGAAGACAGAAGGGAAAGGGGGAACACGGTCAAAACATTTAAATATTAACGGGTTAAATAAGTTTCAGGAGGGAAGTGTTTTTAATAGGAATGAATACAAGAAGAAGGGGGCACAATCTGAAGTTAGTTGGGGGAAGCAACATGAGAAAATATTATTTTGCTGAAAAAGTAGTAGATCCTTGGAACAAACTTCCAGCAGACATGGTTGGTAAATCCACAGGAATTGAATTTAAACATGCCTGGGATAAACATAGATCCATCCTAAGATAAAATGCAGGAAGTAGTATAAGGGCAGACTAGATGGACCAGGAGGTCTTTTTCTGCCGTCAATCTTCTATGTTTCTATGTTTTTTATATATGCTGAGAGCCGCCCGAGTCCTCTGAGAGAGGCGGCATACAAATTCAATTAATAATAATGATGATGATGATAATAATAATAATAATAATAATGAGAAGGATGGCATTAAAAAATCAAATAAATAAATAAAATGTGCCGTGTATTGTTATGCATTTCCAACATTCTTTTTTTTAGATTATTACAAATTTTGGCTAATCTCACCAGGGCATAGTGCCACCAGTAGAACATCTTGCATAAATCTTGCTCTTTACATGGTATTGATATTGTCCATTTGAATTGGTTTTTATGCTGGTTCTCTTTGGATTGTTGGCTAAAACCCGCCTCCTTGATTGTCTCCAAAGGCTTTCAATGTGATCAATGGTGGATCTCATGCTGGGAACAAGCTAGCCATGCAAGAGTTTATGATTCTTCCGGTTGGGGCAGAAAGTTTCAAGGAAGCCATGCGGATCGGGGCAGAAGTGTACCACAACTTGAAGAACGTTATCAAGGAGAAGTACGGCAAGGATGCCACCAATGTGGGTGACGAAGGAGGCTTTGCCCCCAACATCCTGGAGAACAAGGAAGGTAAAATTGGCTGGGCATGGATGGATGGATGGATGGTTATTAATTAATTAATTAAACTTGGATTTGTATGCTGCCCCTCTTCGAGGACTCGGGGTGGCTCAAAACATAATCAAAGAAAACATAAGAATACATCTGGACAATGTTCCCTCTAATTTTTTTTCAGTGTGGGCAGAAAAGTACAGTGTCTGAGCAGCAGTCCCTTTGGGACTAGGCGGCACAGAAGTCAAAACAAATAAATAAATAAATTTTCATGCCTCAGCGCCTGTTTTTTTTCTCATAGATGTCACCTAAGACAACTTATTGTGTAATTATTTGGGACTCAGTGCTGGAGCATAATAAGGTCCCTTCCCACTATGTTATTCTGTTATTTTATATTTCAATTGATATAATTATCCTCTTATAATAGGCCATCATGTCTACTCCTCCTTCTTATACATTCTTCTTAAAAGAAACAAAAAACCCTTATACAATTTTTTTCCTAAGTTAGGAAAAGAAAATTCCCTTATTTTTATTAAAAGAAATTAATAATAAAACAAAACCAAAATCTATTACTTTTAAAACTAAAACAACCAGCAAAACCAGAAACACAACTATTAATAAATTCATGCTTTAAAATCTTCATTTCTTAAATATTTATCATATTATCACAAAATGTTCGTAAGACGACGGGTTCCTATCACGAGGTACTACTCTATATGAATTTTCCAACCTTAAAGAGAAAAATTCACTCAGTTGAATGAATTTTATTCATGAATTTTTCTATTCCATTCCATTCTATTCTATTCTGACAAACTAAGTCATAAGGACAATGGACAAAATTCTTGGCGGTTTGAGAATCACACAGCCATAGCTATAGCCTTTAGACTTATATACCGCTTTACGGTACTTTATAGTCCTTTCTAAACAATTTATAGAGTCAGCCTATGGCCCCCAACAATCTGGGTCCTTATTTTACCCACCTCGGAAGGATGGAACGGTGAGTCAACCTTGAGCCAGTGGTGAGATTTGAACTGCCAGATTGCAGGCCTGGCAATTTAATGCTAGCGTCCATCCTTAAAATAGCAGATAAATCTTGATCGGCTTTTGCTCAATTGCTTGTTAACCAGCCCTTTGCTCAGCACCTCTGTTTGTGTGGGTTTTTTAAAATTTAGCTCTGGAGCTGCTGAAGAATGCCATTAGCAAGGCTGGCTACACGGATAAGATTGTCATCGGAATGGATGTGGCAGCGTCTGAATTTTACCGTGATGGGAAGTACGATCTGGACTTCAAATCCCCAGATGATCCTAGCCGATACATTTCTCCTGATCAGTTGGCTGACCTCTACAAGACCTTTGTCAAAAACTACCCAGGTGTGTTTCGAATTCAGATCCTACTCCCTGAATCCTTTAGTTTGAAAGTTTTCTTTTGCACGCCAAGAAAATCACTCCAGGAAAGAGTGAATTTGCAAAGGAAGACTAGATTCCTCCCTTCCTTCCTTCCTCCCTTCCTTCCTCCCTTCCTTCCTCCCTTCCTTCCTTCCTTCCTTTTATAACGGGTCTCCAATCTTGGCAACTTTAAGACTTGTGGACTTCAAATCCCAGAGTTGAAGACCACAAAGTTGCCAAGGTTGGAGACCCCTGCTTTATATTAAAGCATTGAGAATCAATGTAAAAGCAAATAAGGCGGGCGATTGGGGAAACCCCAGGGAGGGTGGAGGCCCTGATTCCTCCCAGGAGATTCCTAGAAAGGCCCCACAGAGGCTTCTCCCCACCTTTTCTGGCCCTGTTTCCTCCCAGGTGATTCCTAGAGAGCCCTCAGAGGCTTTTTCCCGCCTTTTAAGGCCCTGTTTCCTCCCAGGAGATTGCTAGGGAGGCCCCATGGAGGCTTCTCCCTGCCTTTTCCGGTTACAGTTTCGGAGGCTCGGGTTTGTAAGTGGAAAATGGTTCTTGAGAAGAGGCAAAAAAATCTTGAACACCGGGTTCTTATCTAGAAAATTTCATAAGTAGAGGCATTCGTAGGTAGAGGTACCACTGTATTGTTCTATTGTAATTTTGGCTGCCGTTAATATATGCAATGTTATATAATACTAGTTTTTCCCCATGTTTCCTCCGTCCTTCTCAGTGGTTTCCATTGAAGATCCCTTCGACCAGGACGATTGGCCAGCCTGGAAGAAGTTCACAGCCGAGTCTGGGATCCAGGTGGTGGGCGACGACCTGACGGTTACCAACCCGAAACGCATCAGCAAAGCTGTGCAGGAGAAGTCGTGCAATTGCCTCCTGCTCAAAGTGAACCAGATCGGCTCAGTCACCGAGTCGCTGCAGGCGTGAGTCTTCTGTCCCAGAGGGAAGCGGAAACCGGGGAGGGGGAGGCAGGCGGGATCTTACAAATCTCCAAAAATCCCAGGAAAAGAGAACACAGGTAGTGTGTCAAACAGGGGTGGGTGTGTGGGTGTGTGTATGGCATCTTGACATCACTTGCCTTGAGAACAGGGCCAAGTTGGCTCTTCCATGACATGTGGACTTCAACTCCCAGAATTCCTGAGCTAGCATCATTGGCCTAGGAATTCTGGGAGTTGAAGTCCACAAGCCACAGAAGAGTCAACTTTGCTTACCTCTGCTTGAGAAGAAAGGAAATATGGTTTTTTTTTAAAGCAAATTCGCTGCCGGGCTTCTCTCACTGGAGAATCAGATAGTCCTCGACTTAAAAAAGTTTGTTTAGTGACCATTCAGAGTTACGACAGCACTGAAAAATGTGGCTTGTTATATGATAAGGGAGTAAGCTGTGCTACTCCTAAGTTACAAAAACTATACAGAGGAAAACATGGAGGGAGAAAATATCCAGCTAATAACCCAGGGACATGAGTAGTACTCCATATAACCAGACCAGATAGCTTAAGGATATAAATATTATTCACATTTATCAGTGTTTTACATTCACAACTATGTTCAGTTCTGGAGACCTCATGTACAAAAAGATATTGATAAAATTGAATGGATCCAAAGACGGGCTACAAAAATGGTGGAAGGTCTATAAGCATAAAACTGATCAGGAAAGACTTCATAAACTCCATCTGTCGAGTCTGGAGGACAGAAGGGAAAGGGGAGACACGATTGAAACATTTAAATATGTTAAAGGGTTAAATAAGGTCCAGGAGGGAGGTGCTTCTAATAGGAAAGTGAACGCAAGCACAAGGGGGCACAATCTGAGGTTAGTTGGGGGAAAGATCAGAAAATATTATTTGACGGAAAGAGTAGTAGAGGCTTGGAACAAACCTCCAGCAGACATCGTTGGTCAATCCACAATAACTGCATTTAAACATGCCTGGGACAAACATCTATCCATCTTAGAGATAAAACACAGGAAATAGTATAAGGGCAGACTAGATGGACCATGAGGTCTTTTTCTGCTGCCAATCTTCTATGTTTCTATCAAATATCATAGTCACTAACAATCTTAGTCATTCACAAATAACATCAATCAATCTTATCAATACATACTTCGTACTACACACACTAGTTCTTACAACAGTTCTCCCCCACGAGGGGAGATATAAATAAATATATATAAATATAAATCATATTTATTTATGATTTATTAATTAATTGGATTTATATGCCGCCCCTCTCCGAGGATTTATGGCTTACTGCATCACCAACTCTTAAAGCAACAATGTACTAAACCATTTAAACATACATTGCTGGTTTGCTTTGCATATTGTTATGCACATAGCCATTAACATGATTGACGACCGGTTTTCACATTTTACAACCGTTGTAGCATTCCTGAGATCAGGTGATCAAAATTCAGACGCTCGCTTGGCAACTGACTCGTAATTACAATCTTTATTAAAGATAAATGGGGGAGGGGATACAGAAAGCAAAAGGACTATGCAAACGTTAGTACAAATCTATATGAATTTAGAGTATGCAGTTATAAAACAAAATACACACTTTCATAAGGGAAGAAAATAAAGAGGAGAAGCTAAAGAAAGAAAGGAAAAGAGAAAAGGGGGGAGAAAGAGGGAAGAAAAATTAAAAAGAAAAAAGAAGAAAGAAGTAAGAAATAAGTTCATCTATGAGTTTATCAAATGTCGTAAATAGTGTCAACTTATTTGTTGACCCGACTACTCTACTACAGCATTTAAGATCTTTACTATCAATATAGATAAAAGTTTTAGGTTTCTAAACTTGGGTTAAAGTTTAAGTTTTGTGGATTTGGATTTGTTCATCCTTTTATCAATGATTCATAATATTATTTTATAGGTTTGTGGGATAATTGTTTGGGTGAAAGGTAAGAGGATCATGATGGAATTGTATATTGTCTTTTCTCCAGCCAGGTGTACCATTTGTTCCACCCTTTGTAGAACTCTGATTCCTCTTTGTCCTGTAGTTCGAGGGTCATTAAGTGCCGTTAAGTGGGTCAGAGTTTTGTTAAAATGAATCCAGCTTTTGTGTCGTTGGTTTTGCTTGTGGGACGCTGGCTGGGAAGAAGATTGCAAACGGTGATCATGTCTCCAATATTTTAATCACATGGCCATGGAGGATGCTGCTGCAACAGTTATAAATGTGCAGACCAGTCATAAATCCCCTTTTTGCCATGCTGTTATAACTTGAACAGTCGCTGTTGGTTGTAAGTGGAGGACTACCTGAATTTTAAACAGTCCCAAGAGGACAAAGTAGCATCGAATTCAAAATTCAGGGGGAAAAAATAACCAGTCTCTGGTTTTGATCTTTGATTGCCGGCTTGAAAAATCACCCTGTTGTCTCCTTTCTTCCCCCCCCCCCTTTTTTAGCTGCAAGCTGGCTCAGTCCAATGGATGGGGGGTTATGGTGAGCCATCGCTCCGGAGAGACGGAAGATACCTTCATTGCCGACTTGGTGGTTGGTCTCTCCAGCGGACAGGTAAGGGTTTACCTGCCAAAAAAAGGTTGCTGGAAGGATGTGGGGGATGTTGGGGTTGTGCTAAGGCCTAAAGGGTGCATAGGGAGGAAGAGCTGGAAGGAAATACCGGAAAGAATTTGAGAGATTGGGCAGAATTGTTTCAATAAGACCTATCAGGATGTGAGACACTTGTTTGTGGCTTTCTACAGCATTGAATGGCAGCCATTTTGAAGGTGCGTGGACTTCAACTCCCAGAATCCCCTCAGCCAGCATAGCATAGCTGGCTGAGAGGATATTGGGAGTTGAAGTCCACACAAATTCACAATGGCTGTTGACGAGAAAGGTTGATGTCTTCTATAACCAATGTCGTCGTGTTGCGTTTTGATATTCTCTTCCTGCTCGGCAGCTGTCACGAGGCTGAATTGGCCAAGATGGCTGAATTTTTTTTCTCCTAGTCTTTTTTTTTCTTCCCAAAAGTTTTTAATTTTTCTCCACCTTCACAAGTACAGATTCAACATGTATATATATCTTCCAGTATTACATACATCATACAAAGTTTATAATTGTACATTTTTGCCCTTTATTCATAGACCCCTATTTCATTTAAAAAAAAATTGTTAAGCAACAGTAGCCTGCCCCTTTAATTACCCTTTCTTGCACCCTCCTTCCTTCCTTCTTTTCCTTTCTTTCTTTCTTTCTTTCTTTCTTTCTTTCTTTCTTTCTTTCTTTCTTTCTTTCTTTCTTTCTTTCTTTCTTTCTTTCTTTCTTCTTTATTGGCCAAGTGTGATTGGACACACAAAGAATTTGTCTTGGTGCATATGACCTCAATGTAGATATGTCCTTTCCCTTCACTCCTCCTAAACCTCTCTCTCCCTCTTTCTTTCTCTCTCCACCTCTCACTCCTTCTCTCCTTTCCTTTGTACTTCCTCTTCACCCCTCTAGTACCTTTCCTGGGTGTCCCAATCTGTTACTTATATTAGCAGACTGTTGCTGCAATCCACTTTAAAGACAGTACCAATCACTAGTTTTTTTAAAAAAAATGTTGCTCATAACTACAAATAAAGTTTTTTGTTTTAGGTATATGACACCAAATTCCTCTTCCTCTCCTAAAAAACAATTTTCTGCTAGGCTTGAGGAGTTTCTCTTATCCCACATCCTATGAGGTGCCCCTATCGATCACTCGGGGATTAACTGCCCGTTTTAGGGCCTCCAGGCAGATAAATTTGGGCAATGAAAACGGAGCTCCGTTCCCTTGCACCGTTCCACTCTGACATAACTGCCAGAAGTCCCTTAAATAGAAATAAAAGGCTATAAAATTTTGAAAAAATTAAAAATACGAAGTCCAAGCATTTGCGGACGATTTGGTATTCATCCTAGAAGAACCATTAGAAACACAAGAACAACAAGGGACAGAAGGAAAAGAAAAAGGGACAGAAGAAAAACTGATCAGGAAAATATACAACTACTTATTGTGATTTTAAATGGGATGGGGAAATAGTCAAAAAAGCATCATAATCTGGGCAAAAAAATTCGGTTATAATATGAAATGGGAGAAACTCTAGGGCAGTGTTTCCCAACCTTTTTTGAGCCGCGGCACATTATTCACATTTTCAAAATCCTGGGGAACATTGAGCGGGGGGTGGCGCAAAAAAGTTTGGACAAAAAAATCTCTCTTCCTCCCCTTCGCTCTATTTCTCTCTCCCTCTTTCTCTCCCTTCCTCTTTCTCTCTCTCTCCATCCCTTTCTTTCTCCCTTCCTTCCTCTCTCTTTTGCTCTTTCTCTCTCCCTCCTTCCCCCCTATGCTGTCTCTTTCTTTCCTTTCTTTCTCTCTCTCATTCTGTCTCTCTTGCTATCTCTTTCTCTCTTCCTTCCTTCTTTCCTCTCTCTTTTGCTCTTTCTCTCTCCCTCCTTCCCCCCTCTTGCTGTCTCTTTCTTTCTCTTTCTCTCTCTCTCTCATTCTGTCTCGCTTGCTGTCTCTTTCTCTCTTTCTTTCTCTCTTCCTTCCTTCCTCTCTCTTTGCTCTCTTTCTCTCTCCCTCCTTCCCCCCTCTTGCTGTCTCTTTCTTTCTCTCTCTCTCATTCTGTCTCTCTTGCTATCTCTTTCTTTCTTCCACGGCACACTGGTTGAAAAACACTGTGGTAGAGGATAGGTGCAAAAGCTAAGAAAATATCAAAGAAGGACAACTTAGGAGTTAGAAAATAATAATAGATTTGTATAAATATATACAACACAAAATGTATGTTTATAAATTGGTATACTGTATTAACATATTAGTATGTGTAAAGGACAATGGAACCATATGTATAGATATATAGATGTAAAGAAAAAAATGAATATATAAGCGGACGTATACTGATGCGGAAATGTTGCAAAGAGGAAAACTTGTTCAATACTATTTAAAAAACTGTTTAATAAAAATTGAATTAAAAAAAGAAAAGAAATATTGATGTATTGTTATGAGAATGAGAACTCTCTGGCTTGATGGAGAAACTGGTTAAATCCTGACTAAGTAGTCTTTTTTTGTGACATGAAAATGATGCCATCACTTGCGAGTTCTCAGTTCCTTGTAGGTTCATATTCATTGGTTAATTTTCTTTTTCCAGATTAAAACTGGTGCTCCTTGCCGATCTGAACGTTTAGCTAAATACAACCAACTTCTAAGGTAAGAGTGATTTTTAATGGATAGATTTCTTTGGGGTCAAAGGGGCAGCATCACCTTTTTCATCTATGACAGTGTTTCCCAACCTTGGCAACCTGAAGATATTTGGACTTCAACTCCCAGAATTCCCCAGCCAGCGAATGCTGCCTGGGGAATTCTGGGAGTTGAAGTCCAAATATCTTCAAGTTGCTAAGGTTGGGAAACAATGATCTATGATCTGTGGCTGTAATAAAGACCAAATTGTTTTGTTGAATTGTTCTCTAAATTCTGGATTCCTGTAAGATTGCAAAGTCCTGTTCTGCACATCAAGAGCACTAGGAGAAAACAATTATTTTTATTTAAATATTCAACAAAGTACAGAATGAGTCAAAATAAGACAGAACATTGAGTAATATTTTTTTTCATTTTCTGCCTTTGATCTTTATTGTCATTGTTCTGCTACTTTAAAACCGTGAAACCTGATTTAATTTTAATGTCAATTTTTATGAGTTCTTTTATTTATGGGGTGTATTAAATTGCCCCCTGCTGGAGCCCATCTTTTGAGGGAGGAAGGGTGGTTTTTCAAATACGAAAGATAAATAAAAGAAATAATTTTCCCTTTTAATTTTTCCCCTTGCTTAATGTAGACAGGTGAGATCAGACTAATGAGAATAATAGGCGTAACAATTCTGCAGGAAGTGATGCAATACTGGGGAATTCTGGGAGTTGAAGTCCACCTAGTTTAAACTGGCCAAGGAGAAACATTACTAAATTGTCAATGCAACTTGGTTTTGGGGGGGGGGACTGCAATGATACCCCCTCCCCCCATATTTCACTGGTGGGTCATCTATAGGTAGTCCTCGATTTACAAAATTTCATTTAGTGACCATTTGAAGTTACTACGGTGCTGAAAAAAGTGTCTTTTCGCATTTACAACCATTGTAGTAAACCACTCGTGATCAATGTTAAGTGTTAATGAGTGTGCAGAGTAGCCCTTGAGTTACCAAGGATTCACAGAGGAAACGTGGAGGTGGCATATATCCTGCTGATAGCCCAGAGATACAAGCAGTAATTCAGATAACCAGATACATTAAGTGTATAAATATTATTTACTTTGGCAATTAGCTTAGTCAAAAACAATCCTAGTCATACACAATTACATCAATCAATACTCATAATTCATACCCTGTTTCCCCGAAAATAAGACAGCATCTTATATTAATTTTTGCTCCCAAAGATGTTCTACGTCTTATTTTCAGGGGATGTCTTTTTTTTTTCCAATGAAGACGAATTCACATTTATTGCTGAACAAAAAAAAAAGAACATTTATTATATGCTATACAGTAGTTGTCATCACAAACCAGTACAACCAGACAAACTGAATCCTATCAAATAATTTCTTACTACTACCGTACCATTATTTCCATGTACAACAATTATACTTTCTTCAAATATATGTTCTATATGTTCTGTTCGGGAACGCTGCGAAACGACATGACTCCTACGTCTTACTTTCGGGAGTGACTTATTTTTGGGGAAATGGTATATTATAAGCCTCTCTCAATACATTAAACAATACTTCAAGCCTTACTTACAAAACACATTAAACCATCATTTAAACACACAGTTCTACAATATAGTCACACAGACAAACCATAAATTGAGCCGAGGTGGCACAGCAGGTAGAGTGCAGTACTGCAGGCCACTAAAGCTGACTGTAGATCTGTAGGTCAGCGGTTCAAATCTCATCACCGGCTGAAGGTTGACTCAGCCTTCCATCCTTCGGAGGTGGGTAAATTGAGGACTCGGATTGTGGGGGCAATAGGCTGGCTCTGTTAAAAAGTGCTATTGTTAACATGTTGTAGGCCACCCTGAGTCTAAGGAGAAGGGCGGTATTAAAAATAAATAAATAAATAAATAAAATAGAAGAAGAGAGTACTGTAATCAGAAAAGAAGGGAGGGCCTCTGGCGCCCTCTATATGGCTAACTGCAACATTAACTCTTAAAGCTATAGTGTTATAATTCATTTAAACATAAATTGATAGTTTATTTATATACAGTAATCCCTCGTTTTTCGCAGGGGATGCGTTCCAAGACCACCCATGAAAAACAAATTTCCGTGAACTAGATGAAAGATATTTTTTAATATATTTAATGAATATTTGGACCCTTTGCATTAAACAGTCATTCTATGTTTCTCAGCTGGAACTGCATATGATATCCTACCAGTTTCTTTAATAGAGTACAGTAGTACTGTAGAAGAATTTTATGAATTTTTAATGGATTTAAAATTTTCAATGGATTTAAGCCCCCTTTGAAATCCCGTGAAATAGTGAATCCACAAAAGGTGAACCACGAAGTAGCGAGGGATTACTGTATCGCCAAACCCAATCAGTTACATACATAGTACTAACAATCGCGTGATCAAAATTCAGACACCCGGCAACTGACTTGTGTTTATGACGGTTGCAGAGTCCCAGGCTTACGTGATTTCCCCTTTCACGACTTTCTGACAAGTGGGGAAGCCATAGAATCATTTTAACGTCCGTGTTCCAAAGCTTTAACAATTTCAGCAATTTAATAACTTATTTTTTCTTGTGCGTTGTGGTCATAAAGTCGAGGATTGTGATTTTCTTCCTGTGGGTCTTTCAAAATGTATTTTTTTTTTTTTTAGAATTGAAGAGGAGCTGGGAAGCAAGGCCCGTTTCGCCGGCCGGAATTTCAGGAACCCCCGAGTCAACTAAAAAAAACCCCCGAGGCTGTCCCAGGACGAAGCCACTCACTTAGTTCCCTCTTCCCCCCCTTCTTAGCGCCTGCGTCATAGCAAAGGAAGAGCAGCTGACGGAAATGGTTCGATGTTTTTGCAAGCCTGTAATTCTTCTCTTTCCCCTTCACCCACATGCTTCCCTTCTCTCCAGCTGTTGCTTTCAAGAAAGTTGCTTGAAAGTTGCAAGAAAGTGAAGTTGCTTGTGGGATGGGTGGGTGGATTGGCTCAAGGCAGGACGGTTCGCATGTCTTTTCATCGCTGGGATTGGAGAGCCCCCCCCCCCCCCAAATTATACTGTAAACCATTTTTTTGCTGCCTTTGCTTGAGTCATTTGTTTTCCCCCCTCCTCACTTCGCTGCTCTTCTCCGATCCTCAACTCCTATCCCCCCCCTCATCCCCTTTAGTGTATGAAAAAGATTTGCAAGCCATCTGAGCTCTTCCCTTTTCAAAAATACACGCCACTCCCAGAAATTCTCTCTTGTGAGGCAAATAAAAACACAGAAACGCTGGTGTTTTGTTGTTGGTGTTCTTTGCTGGGTGGTGGTGGTGGTGAGACGAGGAAAAGAAGGTTGAAACCCACGCCCTGGTTTTGGGAGTTAAAATCATTTTATTTATTATTATTTTTATTTATTTATTTATATGCTGGGTGGCAGGGAAAATAAATGAGATGGTTGCATTTGAGCCCAGTGCAAGGCTAGTGGTATAGCTGCGTTGAACCCAGAAATGGATGGGTGGGTGGGTGGGTGACTGAGTGAGTGAATGCAAAAGGGACTGGGCTCTGCAGCTTCCTTCCTGATAGTAAAAAATGTGGATTTGGTTTGTCCTGTTTTGATGGAAAGGAAGAGAAGAGCTAACTTCTTTTAATCCTTGTTGGGAATGGTGGTTTGTCTGTAGAGCTGCTGTGTGCCAAATCATGGTTAGTGAAACCAGCAATTGTAAGAAAGGATTGGCAAAGAAAGCCCTTGTGGTACAGGTTTACTCTGGCGTAATTCCAGTAGTTGAGCAAGTGGGCACTTGGTTTGGGTATTGAATCTGGGATTTCAATTTTGGATGGACTACAGGCTCCATTGTCCCCAGACAGGATAATTTTTGAGCTAATGGGTGATAGCCATCCATTATGGTCATTTTGGGCCGTCTTTTCTGAAGGGCTACAACTCCCATCATCCTTGGTGAAAGTAATTGGAGGGGAAGAGGGTGTAAAAATTCCATCAAAGGTGCTTTTATGTTGTTTCTCAAGAATCGCCTGGCTTTTATGGTGACTACAGTTCCCATATGCCTGACATGGACTCCAAACCCATGCAAAATCTTTAATGTACACTCAGAGCACATGCACCAAGACAAATTCCTTGGGTGTCCATACTTGGCCAATAAAAAATCCTATTCTAAAATAAACAGGGCCCATCAGCCTCTGTATGGTGACAATAATTCCCATCCACCTGGCATGGATTACAAATCCCATGGTCCCTCAGCTTTCTTTTACTTGGACTACAACTTGCGGTGTCTCCACCCACTGCTCTTCCCATCATTCTCAGCAAGCAATTTTCTTGGGCAGCTTTTGCAAGCCCCCATCATTCCCGTCCCCTTCACATCCCAGGGGTGTCGGGACTACAACTCCCATCATCTGAGGTCTGGGGCTCTTAGAGCCAATCATCCCCGGTCATGGATTCCAGCATCCCCTTCAGCCAGGGCTAAAACCGCACCTCCCAAGCAGTTTTCCCTATCCCACGAGGGGGCTGCAATTCCCATTCGCAAGACCAAACTACTGCTGTGGTGCTGTGTTTCCCTTGTCTGTTATTAATAAACTACAATTTCCATCCGCCCTGCATTTTTGTCTTCGGGGGACTATACTTCCAATTATCCCTCAGGTGGGCTGGACTACAATTCCCATCGTCCCTTGCCGAGGCGGGGCACCGCCTTCCCCATCCCGCCTGCAGGGGGCGCCTGTCGAAGAGCCGCCAACCGCCGCCTCGGAGGAGGGGGGCGGGTAAAGATGAAGCCCTGCCTCTCTCGGCTGC